>NW_017304675.1:56102-70871 GCF_001594115.1 Trachymyrmex septentrionalis
TATATAGATTACAGTGATTCAAATATTTTCCTAAAGGTGGCCCGATTAATATCCCTCGCAGATAGAATAATCAGAATGCAATGGAAATTGAAACAGCATCAACTGAGAGCTTCAATGGCGGATTATCGACATGAGAACAGTCGACCATCGAACGGCGAACAACCTCGGACTGATAGGACGAAGAAAAAGCTGATGGCGAACGGTGTTCTACGGGAGCGAGGGGGATGGTCGAGGGGGAGGGGAGGGCGAGGCACACTGGCCCCGCCATCCATTGATAATTATTCATTCAGGCGAGTCGCGCGGCGCGGCCAGATATCGATCTTAAAACGTCGGCCGGAGAGGAGACCAGGCGAGAAGTGTCCCGTCCCGAAGAGATACGAAATCTCGGGTGTCGTTTCGCCGTTCGTTGTCGTCCACTCTCCGCCAGGAAGAGCGAGCAATGAAGGGGACGGAGGGGAGGGAGTGGAGACCTTAATGTATGCACGCCGAGAGCTCCCGCCGAGCGATAATTGCCCGATGTGGCATTGCCTCCTCCTCGTGGCAACCAGCACTGGTCACGTCTCAATGTTTTTAAGCCACGTTCACAGGACGCGCAAACGGAACGCTTGTTGATCTCTGCGATGGCTTTTGTATCTCGTATTCCCGTTCAGCGAATGAACTGTGAGAGATTATCCGCCGGTGTACAGAACGTTTTAGGTAAAAGAGAAGGAGGGCTTCCTTGTGTCCCTGATCAAGATCACCCTGTGTGGCTAATTTATCATACTGAAGAAAGAAAAGGGAAAGTTATGTGTCATGCACAAAGCTGTATTGGAGAAATCGATTTAAAGCTGAATCGATTAAAGATAAATTGAAAAAAGGTGACAGTGAACATGAATCGAATAAATGATAATTAGGGAAATTAATGTATCGAGTAATAACAGCAGTAAACATCGTGGAAACACATAGTTAAATTGAAGATAATTAAAACAGCAATAATGTGTTCGGAACATTTTAACTCCTTTAGGATTAGAAGGAGAAATATAAAAAGTTAGAAGAAACTAAAGCATAAAAGAATAATATTTCTTTTTGAGAAATAAACAACTAAACATATCTTTTTCTTTTTGAAAAATTAGTTATGTAGCTTAAAAAATATAATTAAATTTATTGAAGACTAATTAAAAAATAATATTAACTGAATTGAGTAGAATAAAGTCGATCGAAGAATATCTTAAAAATAAAATTTGACGAAGGAATCTATAATCAAGAGAGAGAGATTTTTTTAAATGTAAATGTATTTTTAAAGAACAAACTTTTAACACCTGTTCTTTTGAGACGTAGTTCAGTAAAAATTTATTTTAAAATTAATCATAAAAGAGTATAATATTACGAAATAACAGATGAGTGTAAAATTAATTAAAGAATATCTAAAAACAAAATTCGACGTTAAAAATAAATTATATGTATAAAAAACGAGTCTTCTCAATATACAATTTAATAAATTGTAACATTTCATAATAAGTATTCCGCCTCAATTATTACAAAATAATTGAAGGATACCTATTACGAAGTAACAGATGGAAGTAAAGTTAATCGAGAAATATTTTAAAATTAAAATTTCATGTAAAGAAATATTAAAGAGGAGGATTTTTTAAATATAAATATATCTCTGAAGGGTATAGCTTTTAGCACCTGTTCGCCCTTCTGAAACGCAATTCGTCGGCACGTTATACCCCTCCTGTCCCTCCGTGATTCAAGACTTATCGATGCTTCGAGAGGAGGAGAACGCCGGTACCCTTCCTCGGAGCTCTCTCAGCCGCGAATGGTGTAATGGGGTGTTAAAGGCCCGGAGGGTCGGCGGGGTGACGGAGGGCGGTTATTTACGAGCGTGTCCAGTGCGGCAATCTTGCGCAGGTCGCAACGATGCACGTCGTCGCCGTTGTTGGCCCGACGTTAGGATCGCGGTTAAGCGCCGCTGTTATATCTCAGTGTAACCAGGCGCCTCGCGAGAGCGCATTTACGCGCGCGACCCTTCCACCCCCCCCCTCCCCTCTTCTTACCCCTCGAGGAGAGATCACAATGTCGTAAGTACATGAAGCACGGACCTGGCTGGAACATAAACCAGCCGGACACGTGGAGTGAAGAAGAGAAGGGGAAAAGAGAGAACGGGGAGAGAGAGAGAGAGAGAGAGAGAGAGAGAGAGAGAGAGAGAGAGAGAGAGACGAGGCGACTCTTCTCGATGGAGCACAAAAGAGGATATACAAAAGAGCAATTTACTGTCATAGAGAGTTAAGGATATGACATAAATACGTAGATCTGTCGTTAAAAGGATTATGGAATTCTTCAAGAATAATAGGTAAAGGCAAGGGGAAGGAATTTCCTTGTCTTTCCTTGTCTTTAGTGAAGGACGATGAAAAATTCAATTGAAAGTCATTACATAAATATTATGTATATATTTGCATATAATATTAGTAATTAATATAAATGTGAATATTATAACGTTGACATAAAGCATAAAGTAGCTCCCAACTGATTGCGTTTTCTTGGAAAAGGCGATAATAGAATCTAAGAGAAAACTAACTAATATTAAGAACATTATAAAGATAAATATTATTTTACAATAAAACTGTTTTTAATTTGCTTTCTTGCTAGACGCGTTTACGTCAATTCATGGGGTTGCTTTATATTTTTGGCCAAGGCATTAGATAATATTATTAGAAAATTATAAAATTTCGTAGCGGAGTCGCGCAAACGAATAAAAAGCTCAGTGATCGCATAACGGAAATACATAGATGATAAGAAATTAGAAAAGTATTTATATAAAAAAATGAGAATATCGCTTGTTATCAGAGATCACTTACGTGGGCGTAAGTAAGTGTGATCAAGCGCTTGTTTCACGCCAGTGAATTTCCACGGTAAAAATGACATATTCTCGTATAGATCGAGGGAGTTACGGAGAAGAAGGGGATGTTATATCGAGAAGACGTGGTGGAACGCGTGTATACAGGCTTATAACCGCTTCTTCATCCTGTTCTTGCGCGTTCACGAATATGGACACGAAACCTGATTGCCATTTAGTCTTTTTCTTCGTTTTAGTCGTGTCCGCGATTCGCCATATAACGTTATTAAATTGCCAAATTTCACAGAGTGCCCCGAAAATCTCATCTCAGCTGAATCTGCATATCACAGAGTGCTTGTATGATATGGTTTATTTTTCCTAATTTCTCTTAGGGTTACAAAAAAAAAGAAGCAAACTGTATAAAAAAAAAATCCACAATACAATCCAAAGTTACAAAAATATGCAGAACTAATTTATTACATAGATTAGTATTCACACAGTCCGTCCTTAAATTAAAACCGTTTTAAGAGTAATGTCTTAAGATGCTAATATAGCTCTCTGGTTCACGACATCTTAAGACTATATTTAAAACAGTCTTAAATATAAGAATCTTATATAAAATATAGGAAAACTATAAATAACGATTACAGAGCGTTTGTATTGTATTAATAATCATCGATTTATCGTGCAATAATGGCCGATTGTTGTTGGAATTTCTTCCATGTACATAGTAAGTAGTTTTTGCAGAATTATATAAAAATTGATCTATGCATACAAATCTATAAAACTGAAATAATTTTATTGAACTGTCAAAATAATTACGTGGGTACACTCAAGCTGCAAAATTTTTAGCAGCTTTGCTCATTGAGTTTCTTATAATTACTTTGATGATCCAAGAAAATCTTATGATTATTTTGACGATCCAAAAAAATTAAATTCAGATCAGTAACTAGCTAAATTTTTAGAAAAACTGTCCTTTACATGTTCTAATATTTAAGTTCACTAACGAGTTAATTAAAACAGCCATCCGATACTCATCTTTTCTCGACGTTAAACGCTGTCCTATCCAAAAAAATATAACCATTTAACCTAAAGTTATAAAGTAAATTAAACAGAGAGTGCGGATAACAATCAGGATCAGAAATCATGCTTCGTCATCCGCAAACGCTTCTTCCTAGATTACTCAAAGATTGAAAGAAAGATTAATAAAGGGGTTAGCACAAGAAGAATTCCATTCGATCTACCATTCGCGTCCCGTCGTTACGGAATTTCTTTTTACGATCGGAGGAAGCGTACTGAGATCACAGATGCGGAAGAGAGCGGGCGTTAACAAGAGGGTGTTCGCCAAGAGGGTGGTTCCTCCCCTTCCGCGAGGTCACCATCCTCCCCGCGTGAAAGCCACCACCGCCGGCTTCAGCGACCGTTACATAAATCCTGTCAGGGTGTTATTCAATTTACAGCCGCTTATAGGGCGCATCGCACTGGCATTTCTGGGGGTACGAAGAGGGGGTGAGGAAGAAGTAGTTGCTGCTGCCGCGTCGTAAAAATTATATCTCCAGCGCACCTTGCATTATGTATGCGGTTGTGGCAACCGGCACGTACGTTCGTTTGCATCCGCGGCCGTAACTGCGAGGGAATAGAAACACCCCCGTCGATAACTACCCCCCCCCCTTACCCTCCTTGGTTCCGCTCGATGCGAAGGAAGGCGGAATCGCTCAATTCCGAAGAAATACGAGAGGAAATATTTTATTCGCCACATTCTTAATAAATTCGATGATCTTCGAGGAAACGAAATATTTAGGGCAGTGTAATATTTCACCCTTCGCTTCTGGATTAAAAATTTTGATATCGTGCAATTCGCAGTGCATAACTTCGTGATATCTTATCATACATTTCCTCGTTGCGGTGAATTTATTTTCTGTAAAATTTCAATTTCTATGTTTACATATATTATTCAAACAATAAAATAAAAATTTTAATAATTACATTTGATCAAAATAAATTTTTCGAAAAAAAAATTGATTACCATTTTCTAGAAAATGCTTCGGTTCTGTAAAATCATATTTTCACGGAAAGAACGGGTTTACTAAAAATTTAGCTGCAGATACAGATCCGAAAATAATTTTGTTGAATCGTAAAAATAATTTTACAAAATATATTTATGTTTTCATTAAATTGCTTAACGTTCAATTCGAACGTTTCGGCTCACCTCGAGCCATCATCATTGTTCTGTACTTCGATGATAAGCAGCATAGAAGATCAGCGCGCTGTCTGCTTTGCTAGAAACGATCTCGAAAACATTTATGAATATTAATTTAATAAAGTCGGCTCCAGCGATGTGATTTTGCACAGCCGTATCGCGGCTCGCAGCGACGGTCGAAGGGTCTTATTAAGAAAAATGGCGCGCTTCGTGACACAAGAGCGAACGATGTCGACAGGGGAGGAGGCGGGAAGGTGGGCGACTCATCTTTATCTCGCGCAACCCATTCGTGCGGGCTTATCTACCGTAAAAACTTCGACTTTAACCACCGGGGATCATAATCGAGCTTATCTGCACCTCTCGCAAGCTCGCGCTCTCTTCTTCTCTCCTTCCTCTCGTAGCTGCACCAAAGGCTATCTCCCCTTTTGCTCATCTATCGCCCCCTGACGCGCTATCGTGGATTTTATCGCGAAACTTTGAACCGACTCGGAGGAACGAAGATCGCACGAAAGAAAGAACTTCGTGCACAGAGAAAAGGATAGAGAGAGAGAGAGAGAGAGAGAGAGAGAGAGAGAGAGAGAGAGAAGGGGGAGGGAGATGCAGTTTATTTAACAAAGAGATGGAGCGAGAGGATATGCGGCAAGAATAGAAAGTAAAAAAGATTATAGGAATAAGTAAAAGAAGAAAGATTTGTCCAATATTTCGGAATTGAATTTTCTCTGGATAAATAAATAATACATCTCAAGAATTAGTGAAGAACTGAATGTGCAAGGACTGTGTAAAAAAAATTAACTAAATTTAGAAAATTATTAAATATATGCAAAGATAAAAAAAAACTGACGAATGAAGTTAAATTGCAACGAGAGTGGAAAATTATCAATGAAACTTAGGACTTTGTTTCTAAATTTTAAAAATTCTAGAAACATTCGGAGTTTCATGTGATTAGTTTGGATCTGAAAAGTAATACAATTTGAAAGATTAAAATAGAACGAAAAGAGGAAACAGATGAATGATAAAATATTAGATTCTACAACAAAAAATTTTGTCTTTTTTCCCAATTTTTATCTCTTTTACGTATATTTCGATCTGTTTTTTTTTAAATCTTGAACTTAATGGAAGAAACGTTGAAGACAGATAGCTTCATCTTCAGATTCTCCGCAGACAATTCAGAGATTACAGAGAAATGTTACAGTTTATAGCTCAATATCACAGTAGAGACAAGCGGTACAGCTTTGATAGATTTCAAGGGAAAGTCGTCGGCTATGTAAAAGCACGAAATATCGCAACGCGGAAGAGAAGAAAAGAGAGAGAGAAAGAAAGAGAGAGAGCGCTGTAAAAATATTTTAAGCGGCTCCCGAAGGTGCCAGGTGGAGTTTAGTGGCTGCGCCTGAAAAAGCACGATTACGTTTACGATTTCCCTGCTGTGTGCTCGACGTCATTGCTCTTCCGGCCGCGCCGGAAGTTAGTGTCGGCAAATTCGATACAAATTTTCGATCGACCGACTCCCATGGATCCCTCGTTTATTTCTTGTCACCGGAATAACTTCCCATTTCAACTAAATACAATATGATCGGTATTTACATTTCTGAACACTTGTTACTTCTTAGATTTGTTGAAATAACTTTCCACAGTGTGTAATTAGCATTTAGACTTTGTACATCTATATAGATATAAAGAAATTGCTGAATCTTATTTTTATATAATATATTAATATTCAAAAAATAAATTAATATTTAAATTATATTTAAGATTTTTAGAAATTTTTAAGACTCTTAAAAGGAGACAGAAGGTTTATGTGATAAAATTAAAGGCTATATTTAGAAATATATTTCAGGGAAAGGCATAAATATTGATGCAATTATCCATTAAGTATTACTTATTATTGTATAATTGAGATGTAGAATATTAATTTGAGATACAAAGTTTACTAAAAATATTGGAGTCAAAATATTTTCTGTCATTGAAGACATACATCTTCCTTAAAAAAAAAAAAGAATCGTATTTTGTTAAATATATTTTTTCAGTATCTAACTGCACAAAGGTATTCCAGAAGATCCGTCAATTTTTCATTCGGCGTTACTTTAAATTCGCGGTTTCTCTCCTGCGAAAAATCACGGAGCCTTTTAAGAGACTTTACGGTCTCGAAGACGTGCGAGGTGTATCTCTCTCAGGAGAGAAGCAGGGTGAAAAGGGGGACGAGGGGAAGGGTTGCGACGAGTTTCGCCGGGAGATACGGAACTGTCGTCATATTGAAAACCATAATTCGTGCGAGTGGAGGCAGGCCTCAGGTATCCCAGGGGCGTACCGTGACCGCTATCTCGATCGCGTCACAATAAATACTGATCCCTGGAAGGTGGCCCTGGGCATTATCAGGGGACCGCGTGGCGAAGTCACTTATACTTACTTATACTCCCCCTTCCCTCCTCCCCTTCCCCGATCTTTCGTCTTCTTCCCGGCGAAGCGATACACAGCGAAAGTAATTATTTCCGATACTCGAAAGATACCGGCTCGTTACTGCTTATACGTTATAATCGGCGAAGCGGTTCTTCATCCTGCATCCTCGGGAGGATCTTTGTTCTCACCGCTACCGATTGAGAATCTTACACGGAAGAGCAGTTTTTGAGTATATCAAAATCTAAAACGTTTCATAATACAATAAATATAATGCAATAAAAATAAGGCTACTGAGATTACGAAATGTCTCCTTCATTTCATTTGAACGTCTAAAATATGTAATGTATCTAAAAATTGAACTAGATATTGTAGTATCTTTTAGTATAATTGCATGATGAAGTAATTATAGTTAGGAGCTTTATTTTGTATAATTATTATTGCTATAATATTAGTTTAATAATAAAATAATTTTATTAATATTTAATATTATTATAGGTAGAATTTTTTCACGCCCTCTCAAGCATGAAAAAATTGTACCATAAATTATGATATTTTCAAATATTAATACAGTAAAATATCAAGATGTAAATGATAAATGAATAAATGTTTTTTCAGCAAATGTGCAATCGCAATTATGAATGTAACTATTTTCTTAAATCTTCATTTCTTATTTATGTGGTAATAATAACTAAAATACATATTAAAAACTTCAGCAAAACTGTTCTTTCAGTGTAAGAACGACTACGCGAAGGAAAAGGATGTCAACGAAAAAGAAAAAAAAACCAAGGTATTCTCGTCTATTAGTTCCGCTTCGACTATTAACAGCGCGGAATATTAATATCCTTTGTGAAAGCGAACCCTTCGAAGACGTTCGAAAATCGCGCGATAAATCATTTCGCGTGATTTTGCTAGTCGCGCCGAAGTGCATGAAGTTTCATTCAAATTGCGAGTATATCAAGGACATGCATTCGGCGCGATTTACGATTTGCGGGACTATAATAAACATTTCCTTTCGATGGGTCTTTACATCCGCTGCTCTATCGCCCCTCCTTTTTCTCCGAGGTCCGAGCTCCGTGGCGCTTTTTTAGCTCTTCGTGGCCGCTGCTCGTTCGTTATCCGTGAAAGCCTAATCGGGGACCATCCGTCAGTCTAATGGAGAACCGAAGGCAGCGGACTGAGGGCTGACCTCTTCGACGGAGGTGTCGTTCAACTTTTCATGCACAAGGAAAGATCCTCGTCCGTGTAGAGAATCGTACTGACGCGCGTCAATACTCTGTTGACGTCAGTCGAAGAGATTGCAATTACTATCGAGCAACTTCAGAAATCTTTCAGGAATTGAGGAAATTAGCTAGACTATCGAAATGATAAATGCATCAATCTAATTAAGTAAAACGACCTATGTGTGAAGATCATCAAGTAGACAGAAAGATTAATTACAGATGCATGTAGAAATCATAATGCGTGCGGAATATAATGACGTCACTAGACTTCAATGCTTTGAATACAAAAGAAGAGCAAGAGTGATCTAAGACGGTGAAAAAGCGAGCGAATCTGCATTGAATGATGCCATTTTTCTTTTTCTCTTTTTTATGTGAAATCGTGTAATATGATTTTCTTATGTAATATAATTTTTTCTTATTTATCCTTTCTCTTTCTTACTCGCCGTTATATAGTCAATTCTCGTCTTATCCTTCTATAGAATTTATCTCTACACTTAGAGGAAAAGACATAGTAATAGCAATTATCCATAAAAATGACAACTTACAACACATATCATATTACACAAGTTTACTGTATACAAGGTAGAATTAGCGTGCAAAGTTGAGTAAACTTTTATAATTATTGCAACTAACTAAATAAAAATAGGAATATAAAATAAACCAGTTACACTTATTCTGTATATAAATACATATAATATATATGTACATTTAAAGAAATGCATAGTGATGGCAATTATAAAAGCAATAACTACGAGTATGTAGAATTAATGTACATACCCGAATAAACTATTTTATAATTATTGCAATTCTAAAATAGTTGATTCGACTATTTAAAAGACAACTGGAAAAGCGACAACTATATGAGTTTTATATGTAGAGTTAATGTATATATATTATAGTTGAATGAATAATTACAGTAACTATAACACTCACATATTGTAGACGTCACTTTTACAGGGTTCATCATTATGTTCTTCTCTGCAGAGGGTAAATATGTACCTAAGGTAATTTTTAATGTTCGTAGCAAATCTTTAAGACTTTGCGATGCGCTGCGATAGATTTCGGTTCTCGAAAACTGGCATTTCTAAAGATAAAATCTAAAGCTTCTCGAAGTTAGGACAAGCAATTGATTTGAAACTACAAGAATTCGGAATTATGTGTATCAACTTAAGTTACACACCGTGAACCGTCGTGCGAAAATCTTTGAATATTGAAACGTAAAAGCATCTCTCTCTCTCTCTCTCTCTCTCTCTCTCTCTCTCTCTCTCTCTCTCTCTCCCGGGGATCCCGAGGCTCCGCGGGATCGGGAGTAACTTAACGAAGTCCATTCAGAATGTATCCCGCGTCTGTTTTAACGACACGCAATCGGAATCTGCGGAACGTGGACGTGGCGTGTCGGATCTCGGCGTTTATACATCTCGGTCGCGCCTTTACCAAGGCTGTCCGCCGCTTTTCTTTTTCTTTTCCGTCTCTTCCCCACGTGCGCGCACTCGCGCAATCACATTTATTCTCGTGTTGAAACGAGGTTGCGAGACAGATACGCGACACGACACGGCGCGGCGCGGCGCGCCGCGAAGATGAACGCGGAAAAGCGATGGCGATGGTCCAAGGCTGCCATTGCAGGCGTAAAAATAGATCGATAAATCGGCCGATATCCTCGGCCATATCACCGGAGCGCCGGAGCTAAAAGAAGGATTCTGATCGATCCGACCTAAGAGAGATCTAAAATGCACAGCGCACGAACGGTCGCGGACGAGGAATAGTCGAGCGATGATTCATCGGAGCAGAGAGCTCCTCCATCGGTTCTCAACGATAATGTGAGACGCGTCCGGGAAGAAGATGAGGAGATCTTCTTTCTCCTGAATCATGTATTGGATTAAAAAAAAAAAATGTTCGCTAAAAAGTCCAAGTTACGTTGGGAAGAGGATCTTTCAATTTCAGAGAAAAGTGTTCGTTATTTGTGACTATTATAATTGTATGGTGAAATAGTTATGATTATTATGAGTATTATCTACTACTGTAATGTTAGTAATAGTAATTATATTTATAGTTGTTTATAGGGTGAGTCTGGTAAAAAGTTCATCATGTTTTTTTCGAAAAGGGGGAGGAAAAACCTATTGTCAAAGTTACAGGATAAATGGGAGGACATACTGATGAATAATTTTAAATGTCGGGAAGAACATTTTTGAGTTATTCTACCGATATTACTCAATGAGCTCTAAATATTAGAATTTTTTTTTTTAATTTAACTATTTTTGAAATATAAACTGAAAGAAGTCAAACTATACGTTTGATGACAAATATTTTTTAATACAGTACAAATTTTAAATACTTACTGAAATAATAAAAAAATTATTTAAATTTATCAGACTCACCCTGTAAATAAAACAAACGTATAGTTGACACTGAAAATGACTTATAACAATATATAATACAATAATAAACTATAAAAGAATAAAGCTAATAACTATAATTATTTTATCATACAATTATAGTGGTAATTATCGAACTTTCTCTTACAATTAACGAAACGTTGAAGTAAACGTTTATTATCGAATTCATATTGCAGCTTTCAATTGCAAATTTACTTATCAAAGTTATTTGAGAAAAAAGCAATATCGGTGAGATTTTTGTTTATTCTTATATTATTGCAATACATTAAAGCAAGAATTTATTGGCTTAAATTATTTTCGAAGGAATAAAATATTTACATAATGACATCGACGATTGCTTATCGATTGTTTTTTTTTTTTTTTTTAATTGAGGCGCACACCAGCATTTTATTTTAATTAATTTATTTTAAAGCTTCGGTTGAGTCATCTGTCCACTGATAACGATTATCGAATTAGCGAACAAGTTAATAGTCGTTATCAGTAAAATTGGATTAAATTTGTGCGAGTTTGAGCGCTAAAATTACTTCGGGATCGTTGAGACATTCATCATAGATTTAATCAATCTTTTATTGGACGTATCTGAATTTTATATTACCGATCTTTATCGCATTGCCAGTATCTGGCGGAAGTGTGATCGTCAAATCAGCGCGTGGATTATTTTCAAAAGGACGATGCGTTCCAGTAAGAGCTCTCAAGAAACGTTAGCAATTATTCTCCGTCATCTTCATTAAGGCGATCTACTTTCCTTTCAATAAAAGCATTGATTTTTTTCCGATTCTCAATAGTTGGAATTCTCGGAAGTTCGCTTTCACTTGGCGAAGTTTGTGCTCCTTACGATGCAGACACCATTTGCTCCAACGTTTGCTTCAGCACTTATTGTTAGTTCAATACCGGAAATCGGTATATCTGTAGAACTGAGTTTTTCCTCCCTCCCTTTCTCACGCGTATATACATACGCTTGTATATTATTCTCACAAATTCATTATTATTACAATTCGTTATTTTAATCAACAATATTATTAAAACTATTATTATTATATATCATTATTAAATAAGAGAAAAAAATCCTACTTTCTAGTAGTATCAAAGTATCTTGCCGAATAATAATACGTATCTACATTTACAAATATAATACATTCCTCAGTTCTATAAACTGCACACCGCGTTGATTCGATTTGCCAGAGAAGAGTTGAAACGGTAATCATAAACTGAGGATGGAAACATCACAAATCACATTGACTGCCAATTTATTATAATAATGATGTTGATACACATCTTAAAACGGTGCTATCATCTCAGCCAGAGTTCGAAGCTGAAACTCTTGACTTTCGCGAACAGACCTATTGATATATTTGTCCAGCGCTTGAAAGGATACCATCCTGTAGGAGCGTTCAATAAATAGCGATATCTATTTGTCTACTCGTTCTTTTTCGTTTTATACGATATGGTCGTAATACATCGAGAGTCTTGGAGCTGATGGACGTTTCAGAAACGGCTCCGGCGAGTCGCGGAACCACGAGAGAGCCGCCCGAAGAATCCCGGTCGGAGAACCTCCCGTTCCCCAGCCAGACACCGACGCGTTCGCGGAAAGCATTTCCGTATCGGCCGCATCTCGCGACTCGTTCATTCGAAATCTCACTCGCTCACGAGGTGGATGCACAACGGATGCATTGTAACGCATCGCCGGGGATCCAGATATCTCTCGTGGCGCGTCTCTTATCGACGGCGGCGGCGGCGGCGGCGGCGGCGGCGGCGACGCGACGGCCAACTCACAGGCGTCCAGACACTCTCGAGAGCGATCTCTTCCCCTCTTTCCCTCTCACTCGAAGAGAGGATGGAACCTCCAATGCAACGATAAGCTTGACGGCCGATTAG
Source organism: Trachymyrmex septentrionalis (assembly GCF_001594115.1). Lineage (NCBI taxonomy): Eukaryota > Metazoa > Arthropoda > Insecta > Hymenoptera > Formicidae > Trachymyrmex > Trachymyrmex septentrionalis. The sequence goes on from NW_017304675.1 coordinate 69,000, forward strand.
GCGCGAAGGGAGAAAAAAAAAACCTTTCGGAGGATCGAGCGAATGCATTCCCGAGAAGGGATCGCGACGAAACGGTAGATCGACGAATTTAACCCATCTCGTGATCAGAATTCTCAAAACTTAGGCAAATAAATCGGTACTAAGCATTTCCATCCTTATTTGTTTCGTTTTTATCGGGATAATTCAATATTAAAATGTAATGTAAATGTTATCTAATCTTCAATTATTATCTAACGTGACAACTTTATGATTTGTTCATTAGGTATGATTAAACGTACTTCGACTATTTTGAGGGATTAGGTGGGGATCTACAAAGATTTGCGAAGAGTCGAAACGATTTCTGCATTTTATCATTCGTGAGTAATATTTATGGTAAGATAATCTTATCTGTCTATTTATAATAAAAAGGAATCATGGTTGGGACTTAAATCTCAAATTGAACCTTCTGAGTTTAAGATCCTAAGATTCTCCCCAAAAACGCAATCTGATAAATTGTATAATACTAGTGTACTTAATTTCAATGCTAGAAATAAAACAACAAGAAGAGATATAGATAGAGGAAAAGTATAACAAGAAGGCGTAAAAATAAATTCTGCAGGATAAGACGGAACAAGTTCCCAGGACTGCTATTGCAATTATTATCACAAATTCGTCACGCTAATTTCCGGCAGAAATTCTCACAGGGGATTCCAAGGTAGAGCAACTGCGCGGCGAGATCGCGGGAGAGTGGGACGGGGGGAGGGGGTGGGTTGTACGGTAGGACGAGAGCCTGGCCGGCTCGTTATCAGTCCAGGAGGTGTTATCAGCTGGATGCAGCTCCCTTCCAGCGCCCCAACCCCTTCTTCGGCAACTCGCTGGAACGAGAGAGCGAACGTTGAAGGGGGTGGCGGGCGGGGAAAGGACAGGGTTCGAAGGTGCGCGCTATCTTCCACCCCTGGAGAGATGGCTATAGAGTGCATCTCGCGATAACGAGGCAAGTTAAACAATATCGAGCTACATGAGCACCACCACCACCATCACCATTGCTGCTGCCGCCGCTGCCGTCGCTGAAGATTAACCGCGTCTCTCCCGCCAAGAAGATACTTCATTATCGCGCGAGCATCGACTCGCCCGGGACGGCGAAACCGATGATAATTCCAGACGCGATAATTTCCGTGCAACATTATCGTTGAGAGAGCGCGAGGCGCCTTTTTGCGCCTGCAAAACCGCTCGTTTAAATTTCACAAGCATTATCGCGAAGGTGCCTCTTTATTGAATATACGTTCCGTCGATATTTATTTTATAGTATATATATTTCATTTATATATCTCCTATTTATTTTCCTACCTAGATATTTACATAAATTTCATATTTTGATGACATCTTCAATTACACATATATCTTCATTTATGTATCTTTATTAATTAAACATCATCTTCGATTATGTATCTTTATCTAAGAGTTTATACAAATTATTTTTATGACTAGCTTCATTTATATGTATATCTTTACCTTAGAATCTAATTAACAAATTATTGTATATTTTTAGGACTATACACCTCTTTATTTATATCCTCAATTATATATCTTCATCTAGAAACCTACATAAATTATTTTTATTTATCTTCGTATCTCACGATTAATTTTCTGCTATTATAATATTATGCCTCATTATACATATTTACAGTAATTATTTTTCTAGAAGAAACAAGGTTCCCTATTCCTTAACTTTTATACTTACGCCTTAAGTGAAGTTTCCGTCTTGGGTGAAAATAACTTCACAGCTCCGAATTCGTCGAACACGTTACTGACGCTTACGAAACATCCCGTATGCGCGAGTTCTTTCACGAGAGGATATCTCGATCGATCTTCTGATGGGGGGGGGGGGGGGAA
>NW_017304675.1:70939-77154 GCF_001594115.1 Trachymyrmex septentrionalis
GAACGACAGAGAGACCCGGACCCAAGACCCAAAGTGGGTCCCAGTTGTCGGTCGGATCTCAGAGTCAGGACAGGTCGCCACGATCGACGGTCCAAATATTGGGACATTGAAACTCTTTCTCCGCGCTTCTCCTTTCGATACCTCCGAGGAGGAAGGAGAGCAGAAAGAAAAAAAAGGGTTAATCAAGATGGAAAAGAGGAGAACCCCAGTTTGCCGCGCGACAGACATACAGACAATTCTTCCTCCTCCTCTGATTCGCGATACGGTGCCCTTTTCCAATTCTCCAATTTCGATTGCTAGCAGTTGAAACAAGTACACAAATACTTAATACAATAAAACGATTTTACTTCATTGGCACTTCATTGATACTCGCCAGAAGTTTAGCCGCGCATCAAACCCCTTTTCTCTCAAACGCCTCTTCTGTCTTCATCAACTTTACTCCTAGAGGATCGCTTGAATCCTAAAGCATAAATAAACGCGTTCGCTCTCCCCTTTCTTCTCTCCTCGCTTCGGCGGGGCCATCGGCGGTCTCGAGATAGCCCTCGAGGGGTACGGCCAGGTTGCGGCTGCGATATGGGGGCCTGGTGCGAGAGAGAAAGGGAGACTTTGCGAGACGGTGGGACTCGTGGACGAGTGATTGATGAGCGGTCGAGCTAATGAGGAGCTGAGCTGCAGGACGGGGATCACGATAAAGAGGTCCCACCATCGTACAATCCCTCTCTCGCGAGAGGCGCACACAGAACCCCCTCTTCTCTCCCCTCCCCCCCCCCGACACCTCCCTCGCTCTCCTTGCTCCTCCGCGACTTCATCCCCCACTCAGAGCTTCTACTCTCTCTCTCTCTCTCTCTCTCTCTGAGTGATTCTTTCTATCTGATCACCTTCCTCGTCCTGCGGTTTCCTCCTCGTCTGCCTCTTTACAAACTTCTCCCCGCAACGCGATGATTTTTCATTGAATCCGTTGAATTTAATAACTGATTTGATTGTTACGTCACGCGAAGAAGGATTAATAACAGGATTCACTGAATCTTATCTTGGTAGATTTTTTTCATGCCTCGTGTATTTTAGAATTATTTGAAGTACACCAGGCGTAAAAATCTATCAAGACTCCGAAATTTCAGAGTTTTCTGATTTTGTGATTAGTGAAATTATATATTCTTGAAAATATTTCAAGTATATATCTTTAAATAATTTCCCTTTTTTTAAATATAATCATAGATTTCCTGTAAATATTCAAATAAAAGAATTAATGTTTCTTCAATGTATCAACTAATGTTAAAATATGATGAAAATATAAGATTTCAATAAAATTCCAAACTTGAAACTAGAAAAACTGACTACTTTGAAATTTCCTCAAGCTTTACAATGTTTTCGTAACAATCTTCGATTCCTAGAGACTTTAGGATCATCATAATTTAAATATCTGTAAGTAATAAATCTATAAAGTTCCAAATTATTCGACAAATTCGAAACTGTGAATTCATTTTCGTCCAAAACGGAACTTCACTTGAAACATAAATATAAAATTGAAGAATGGAAAACTTTGCGTGTTCTTTTTAGGAAAATAATTACCATAAATATAACAAAAATACAATAACAGCACCAAGTTAATAACAAGTGAGAATTGAAAAATAATTTACATAATTTCTTAGATAAAGATACATAATTGAAAATGTATAAATAAATAAATGTACATATAATCATAAAAATAGTTTGTACAGATCCTTAGGTGAAGATATATAATTAAAAATATATAAATGAATGACAATAAAAATATATATAAATAGATAATTTATATAGGTTCTTAGATAAAGATATCTCTCTCTCTCTCTCTCTCTCTCTCTCTCTCTCTCTCTTTAAAACGCACATAACTCCTCAATTTTCGTTTGCGTTATCTTCAGCGTTTCGAATCTACACACGTTAAATGACCTACGCGACAGCTCCTAACATTCACAAGCGCGCGAGATATTCTTCGGAAGCGGCCATAACTCTCGCGGTATATTTCTATCAACGGGATTAAGCTGGTATTTCGTGCTGGCGCGGTTCGTTCGTAGGAAAGAGCAGCAGCAGCAGCAGCAGCAACGGCAGCAGTCTCGCAGACCGAAGAAGGCGGAAAGGTGGGCAGGAGGGTGCGGGTGGACGGCACTGGAGTCGGGGGTTTATAATAAAGCCTGCAGGCTCCAAGATACGCGGCCGGCCGGCCGTTATCAAGCGGGTCCAGCAGCGTTCGGTGCCTCGCCGCAAAACCCTCGCTCCGGAAAGCTGGAGTGCTGCTTCTCTGTGGCGACGGCCCGGTTAAACGTTCCGTCGCGTCTCGCCCCGTTGAAACGCCCGCGACATTAGCGTCGACGACCACCGGTTTGCACGGGAGGGTATCTGCGACGGATGAGAGAATCACCATTTCGTCTCGGCTCGCGGTGCAAAGTCGGGCGCAGCGGGCAATACGTCCGCTGTCGGAAACCGAGGGATAATTGCGAGGTCGCGACCCGAAAGTCCATGAATGTTCCGTGTGAATCACTTAATCGTAAGCGAAAACCTCATCAAGAGGCTCATCAAGATGTTGAAGCCGTGCGCTTGCAGAAACGCAAATCGCGAAATCCTGCTTTGAAATTCGTCAGCACACGGAGAGAATTTTTATTTATAGTTATTATTAATTGTAGTTATATTTTCACAAAAATTCGCCGCAAATTTTATCATGTTTAGTGATAAACGTGGAACAATTATCGGAAATCTATGAAATATTATTTGTAATGATAGGAATTTTTGAAATTAACAATAAAAAAAAACATTTTATAACTACATGATAAAAATTACCGAGCAAATTATAAATTGCTTTAATGCAAAAGATATGTACAACGCACTTTGTAAAATTTACATATTACGTTTTGATACAAATGAGTTGCCATTATTACATTTTTCCACATATAACTTTTAAGAATTATTAAGATTCTTAAATTAATTAATACAGAACTACAAATTGTATACTAGTTTCATATCTCATTTATACGTCTTCAAATCAATTTTAGAGTCAGTAAATGATTTCGAAATGCTGCGCCTTTTATTCTGGGTTTTTTTACTTACAATTAGAGAAATTGAATTCCGCGACGATCATCTGTCGACAGTGCTGCTTATTTTCGCGGTGACTTTTTAATGGTATTTTATTAGGAAAAATAAGAATGTCATCGAACATAGAGAGTCGATCAATTATCATTGCATAATAAAATTATCATGAACGATTAAGTCAAATTGAAAATGTCATGCTGTATTGCGAAATTTATATAAGATATTTTATATATTTATGACTTAACACAATATATCTGTTCTATTTAAAGTAATAAAGAATCATAAACTGCTTAACATATTTTAACATTCCTAAAATTTTGCTATATTTTAAAATAAAATTACAGAAACATTTTTCATTTTATATTGCGAAGATATAATAAACGACAGAGAATCACACAGAATTCTTTGAAATATTATATTGTTCTATAATTTTTAGAGTAATTTTCTAAGAAAAAATTCTTTTTCTCTCTGTATATTAGAACATTTCAAAGGTTCAAGGAAAAATTTTGAAGTCTAGAAATTCCTAGACATTCGCAAGCTTCCAGATATCCAAGTTTCGCACAGTTACAAAAGTTCGCAAGTCTTCAAGCTCGCAGGTTGATAAAAGTTACAAAATTTACGAGTCAAAGTTCAAGTCATTGTCAAGCACCCGATCAGCGACCCTTCAAAAAATCTCTACAGAAATCTCAAGTATCAAATCTTGAAGGGATCTCCATAGTGATTCCTGCTAATAAAAGTGGGAGCGTAGCAAGAAAATATTTATCGACGAGATAAGTCGACCTGGATACTTTTTAATCGCCCTGTACCCAGCGCAAACACAAACAGGGTCCCGTCCACGTTCCTCTCTCCCTCTCCTCCCTAGTATTTCTCTCTCTCTCTCTCTCTCTCTTTCTTTCTCTACCATCGCTACCATCGCCATCAGCAACAACAGCAACGTCGGGTACGTTCGTTCGAGGCGCTGTGTATTATAATGTAGAGTGTGAGTTATCACGACATCGGACCGTTATCACGGTCTGGGATCGGCCTGGGTTCGCTGCTGCGAGCCCTCCCCCCTCCCTGCCCCTCCCACACCCTCCTCGGTCTATTCAACCCCGCCGCCCCGCGACAGGACCCGATAACGAAAGGGTTATCACGCCACGCTGGCCGACTGCCGTTTTACTCGGGCGAGCCGCCTTTCCAAGAGGAGATTATTATTCTTTTTACTCGCCCGCGCGAACGCGGCCGCTTTTTCGCGCCGGCCCCGATTACGATCCCTTTGACTCGGCCACTTTACTGCCCTCCACCCACCCCCGTGGAGCTGCGGCCCGATGTGCGTTGCATACAAAGACCGCATTGTTTCCTTCCGCGCCCTCCCTCCTCTCACCCCCTTCGTCCCTTCATTCCACTCCGTTTCACTTTCTCCGCTATTCTATGGGGGTTCAAGTATTTATGAGCTTTCTTTCCTATATGGATGTTTATGAATTAGCCGAAAGATATTAGCTTCAATGCGTTGATTGTGCGCTGAGAAAAAAAATATCTGATTGGATTAGTTGGAATCCTGATTGATATAATCGGAATCCCCTGCTTTGTCCCCCGTTTTCAACCAGATATTTTTCTCAGTGCGAATTACAATATATTGTAACGCGGTGCCTTCCATTTGCGCTCATTGTACAACTTGTTTCTCTTTTGTGCAACTGATACAATTGACGTTATTTTTAATTTGTTTTCACGCTTATATATGTAATTTAATGACTTTATTAAATCACTCGACCGTATAACTCATTATTAATTAGTTATTACTCTTTTCATTATCTATCCTTAATTTTCCGAAAAATTGTAAATTCGTTGAATTAATACGATTGACAGATTTTCAAGATTAGGTAGTGCAAACTTAATAAAATTCAATTATAGGAAAAAAAAAAAAAGAAATCAGACGAAATCAGAAATTGCCTCTCCACGATGCAATTTTCGTTTGTTAATACTTTTCGCGATTGGCATTTGCGAGCGAGTGAACGCCGATCGGGCGATCTCTCGTTCGGAGCGGATTCCGCGTTCGACGGCAGGTGAGCAGGACGAAATGCCAAGGACCGTGCGATCGCGAAGGACTTGTTTGACAGGGCTGTGTCAACGAGACTCCGAGAGAGAGCCGGCTGCGAGTGCGATCGCGGGATCGGTGTCGAGACCAGCGAACGATTAGCGCGGAAACGGGTTCGCGAGCGTGCGGAATCGGCCCGACGACCGCTCGATCGGCGACGCGGACTTCGTCCGCTCGTGCGGGCTCGATAAATCCACCGCAGGGAAAACGTCTCGTTAGTCCCCGAAGCGCGCCGAGGCCGACGGGAGAGGAAGAGGGAGAGGGAGAGAGATCTTTTTGGCGATCGCAAAGCGCGATTCGAGGCCAGCCACCCGCCAGGATCTCCCTCGTCCTTCTCGCGTATCCCTCGTCCTGCGACGCGTCTCGCGTCTCCGTCAGCTCGCTGATCGCTGCTGAACTAGTATTACCGTATAGGCTGTGTATCGGGCCAGTTTTTATTGAAAAGAAAAAGGAAACTGCAATATAAAAGTCTAATAATAAAAACGATCAAAGGCGACTCGTACACATTGTTAGAAATGTTCTTGAATTTCATTAACATTTAATGTACACTGTTAAAGATTTCATGAAGTTTAATGTATTTTTAAGTTACACTATTTGAATTTAACTCTGTGACATTACATTTAATTAAATTTAATGTATTTATAACTGAAAAGTATATTTGTGTACATGAAATTTAATAAAGTTATTTATTAAATTAGTATTTTCATGAAATTTTATAAAATTTAATGTACCTTTCATAAAATTTGATGAAATGTAATACGTCATTACATTTAAGTAACTACTTAGTTACTTAAATAACTGACATAACGTGTAACTTGTTAGTTTTCATTACTAATCATTCATTTAATTTCGTTACCACGAGCTTCATTCACATGTAAAGAAAGCATTTCTAACAGTGCAGCATGTTAATAGTAATTAATTTAATGTATTACATACATTAAAATTTCGAGAAACTAATTTCGACTTTACTAAAGAAAGTTACTTTATTGTTTTTATTATATATAATAAATTAGATTTTACTATCTTGATTAAAATATTGCTTATTTATTGTCTCCTACTTTTATTTATTGTTATTACATAT
>NW_017304675.1:77254-81215 GCF_001594115.1 Trachymyrmex septentrionalis
TTATTTATTGTCATTACATATTGCAAGCTAGATAGATTACTTATTAAAAGAAAACTGCAGAGAGAAAAATATACTAAATTTTAATAAATAATCGAATAGTAATAATTGCGGAAAAGAAATATTTGCTAAATAAAAAAAATAACAGTTAAAACAAATTAATGGTTCTTGTCAAATAAATATATGTTTATAAATATATATTTACATTTAATAAATATACAACTGGATATTCAAACAAATATTTATTAAAATTTAGTACATTTTTCTTTCAGTGCAGTGTTCTAAATTTAAAAAATTAGTAATCAAAAAACATGTTACCGCTGATAATGGCTTAAAGTAAGTTACTTCGATCTTCTTAAAAATTATAGACATATTTTTACGATACTTTATTATTGTGCATTAATTATCGTACTATTTTTTTTTATTACTCTCATTTAAAGATTTATATTTGTTTCAATTTTGAGAGTCCATTTAGATATTAATTTATTGTTGAAAAATTTTAAAGTTCGTTCATTCAAAGATGCGAAATATTTCCAATGCAAATACTAGAAACCCCAAAAATTCCTACAATTTTAGGAAGTCGCAGAGTTTCAAAATTTCAAATCTTCCAAGTTATATTTTTTCGCGAAATAACGTTGATGAAAAAATTAAAGAACCCTCTACCTTAATTAGATCCTTAAACTGATAAACGCAAAAATCGTTCCGGGATCCCCTAGCCTCGACATAAATTTGGTTATATTAATTAAGAGGAACGTAAGGGCTGGAAGGAGCGAAGTAAAATTTGCTGTACGAGGCAACAACGTTGCCGAAGGCGGTCCTGACGACCGAGGATGAGGAAGAAGCCGACGACGGCGATTCGCCGCTAATTTAATATCTCCCTCGTCCTTTATTTTCGCGCGGCTAATGGCAGCAAATTTACTCACAACCTTCGTCGTTATCGTCGGCTCTCTTTCTTCCATCGAGCAAGGGTAAAGGGTAGAGGAGAGCCTCCATTCGACAGGCACTCATGACTTCATCGGTAAGAACAGAGAAAGAGATCGAAAATAATGCGGGCCTTGCACGCAAGAAAGTCTCAGTTTTGCGCGAGATGAGACCTTCCCAATTTAAAAAAATGCAGAAAAGACACTTGATCGCGATATATGTTAAAGGAAATTTAAAAAACTTGAAACCATTAATTCTCTCTTGTAACTTTTTTTTCCCTCAGTCTTTATTTAAAACTTCCATGATATGATATACCACGAAGATCAAAGAATTTACAAATGGAAAGTTCTAAAACTTTAAATGATTCAGATTCTCAAGTATCACAGTTTAAAAATAATGAAAATGTGTAACAGCCAAAGTTTCGAGAGAATCCAAGATGATAATAGTCTCAAAAGTATTATTAGATAATAATAATAATAATGTAAATGCCTGTAAGAATCTATAATAGGTATTTGTGTTCTATAAATTTTATTAGAGACACTGAGAAAAAAATAATCTGGTTGGAATTTAAATAATAATTCTGATGGAAAAAATAGACGATATTATAATAGAATTTTCTAATTAAATCTAGTAGAATTCTAATTGATATAATTATTCCGGTCAAAATAAGAATTCTAGTAAATTTACCAGAAACATTGCATCAACTAGAAATCCGATTATCTTAACTAGAATTCTAATAAATTTCACCAGAAAATTCTAATCTGTCCAACCAGAAATTTTTTTCAGTAGATATATATTAAAAGATAATAATTTAAATGTTTCAACTCATAATTTTGGATCATCTTCAGTAACTCTAAATATAAATTGAAAACCGCATATTAGAACCATCAGCATCAACAATATACTTGTAAGTCTAGATCTTAATATAATTTAAATAACAAATAAAATAATAGAGAGAATTATAAGATTATCCAGCTCTAAAGATCGAAAGAGATCAGCCTTGAAAGCTTCGAAAACAGAAGAGTTAAAGAAAGGGTCAGACTTTCATAACCCTGAATTCTTTAACTTCCGCATTCCAAAAGAATTCGTAAAATTTCCGAAAATTTTCTTTGTCGTTGTAAAGTCAAAGTTACGATGTAATCAATTCTTTATATCGACGGCTGAAGAAGCGCGAGCAAGCATCGGTGAGAGAGCATGAACGATATTAAGGTATGTGGAACTCTCGTCGCGTTCCAGCTCGAAGAGAACAAATTGCGTACAAGGCAGGAACGGGAAGGCACGTGGTGCGTACGCAGACAGGCACGCAGAAGAAAAGGCGGAGGATCGGTAGAGGCCAGAAAGGCCTCGCGGAAACGAGCAAAAATGAGAATCGGAACGAGGGAGAAGCAGGAAGGGATCGGGGTGGGTTGAAGCGTATATCGGCGACGATCGCGACCGCCGCGGATTTCCAAACAATGCGGCGAGCGAACGGACCGATCGCGTTTCGCGAGGAGAACTCGTCCAGGAGGCTCGAGAGACATATCGAGGCAAGAGAAAGAAGAAAATACGAGGAGAACGTGGATAAGGATAAAACGATTAAAAATGCAGAGTTGCGTGCGAATTGTTTAACCCTGGGATGCTACTGCGAGTGAATTTTCACCCATGCGCTATTTGAGTTTTAATATTTTTAGTATATTTTTCGTTATTAAAATTCTGATAGCTCAAAATAACATTTAATAAGAGTATTTAACAATTATTTTTTTCATATTAAAATAGTGTTAGTTCGGTTATTCTAACATCTTACAAAACCTATAAAGTAGGATAAAAATGTAAAAAAATTTTTAAGCGTATGGATAAATTTTCATCCAAAATAGTGCAAAATATAGAAAAAATATAACTGGCAGGCCAGGGTTAATTTAATTTTGATTCAATCCTAGCGTTTTCACTTAACTCCAGTACATAGTTTGAACTTTCGCATACAATTCTAATTTTAATTTAATTTTAATCTTATAATGGCCAATTTGGAATTTAAGCAAATTTTAAATAGTACTTTAATTTACTGTTGATTCGAATTTAATTTTATTTCTATAATATATAAGAAGTATTGGTTAAATTTATGTCAATTAATCAATAATACATTATAGAGATTTTATAATAAAGATGGCGTCATTTTTGAAAGCAAATCAATATCGCTTCAGGATTCAATATACTTAATCGAGAAGAAGAAATCACAGTGACAACAACACTCGCCCAATTTGCTCGCAATAATCCGAGGACAATCGTCGGCGCATAATTGACGAGAGGTAGATTCCGAGTAGAACACAAGCGACGCGGGCCAGAGAGTCTTCAGCAACGAGAACAAGCGAGCGAAAAGGAAGAAATTGAAGAAGGAGGAGGGAGAGAGAGAGGTGGCGTGGTATCGAGATAGAAGGAGCCGTGCGAGGAGAGGAAAGAAGAAAGAAGAGAGAAAGAGATGGGATGAGGGAGGAGAAACCCAATCGACGATTGGTCGAACCGAGTACCAGAGTGGTACTGGACTCGACCAATCGGTACCGTCGGCCACCTCTGGGGTCTGGTCCCATTCATAGATCAGGCCCCGGGCCCTCGCGGGCCCGACTCGCGAGAGGATCGAGAGATCCTTGTCGATACACTCTTTCTCTGCTCTCGCCTCCTACCCCCAGAACTCGTCGTCCCCCTTCCCACGAAACGTCGTATGCAAACGCCACGGTCCATGGCGGCCGCGCAAACGATCGGCCAATTATCCACGCGCCACCTGGAACCAGCACGCATTTCTCACGCAGGAAGGGGGAGACCTTTGGTCCCGCGGAATACACACTGGTAGATCGTGTTCCTGGAAGGAGGTGGTCAATGGACAGAAAAGTCGATCAGATCGAGCCGATTTTCTTATACGAATAAGGACAAATTGAAATTGAATGCTGCATATAGCAATATGTATAAAGATTTTCGTGTAAAATTTTCTCCCTTCCTCTCTCGCACATAATTATTTTTAATAAAAGTAATGGAAATATGTATTTTTTAAATAATAATAATATAATAATAAGAA
>NW_017304675.1:81315-89260 GCF_001594115.1 Trachymyrmex septentrionalis
AAAGAATAAGAATGGCATTTTCATTAAAAAAAAATATAACAATGAATGAAGGCATGAATAAAAAAATATGTATTTTCTATTATTTCGTACGAATTCTAATATAAAATTTGAGATTAAAAGACGGAAGAAATTAATTAAATTGAACAAAAAGTAAATTAACTGATTAACTTGGCTGTTGAAAGTTTTCGGCTAATAAATAAATTTAGTTGTATTACACTTAAACAAGAATCTTCACAAATAAAAATTTAGTATACCACTACTTATAATATATTTTAGTAATTAAAAAATATGAACTTAAAACACAAGAATTTTACTAAGTTATAATACCTTAAAAAATAGATGAACACAAAAATTGTCGTAACATTATAAGTCGACTGGACACTATAAGTCGACTTTTGACAGCCACTGTACGTTCTCTGAATTTAATTCGCTATTAAATTTCGATCTCTTTACAAATCGAAATTGCAACCTGTATATTAGAATCTCTAAACCCTATCATTTCATCCCAGACCGTCAAGTCAACGAGATCCTCGATTTATTTCGCCGATATCAGAAGAATTAAATAAACAACTCCCAGAGAGAGCTTCTCCTCGGCGTACTTTGTGCACGTAAAACGGACGATCGACGAAGCGATTCGATCGGCAATTCAACTCGATCGACGAATCAAACCTCGTCTTGTTCTCAGAAATCAATCCGCCGCCATCAATCGGCGCGCGCGATCAGCTCGATCGACTATTTATGAGAGGGGTGGTCTCCCCCGGGTATGTAACACGACCTGATGTGTACGCGTCGATGCGTACGTACCCACGCACGCATGCACGCACGCATCGGTACGTGGCGCGCGTTTATCAAGAAGAAGAAGAGAAGAAGACAAAGAAGAAGAAGAAAAGGAAGAGGAGGCTCGCGCCATGTTTGGAAGAAGAAGATCGCCCCGCGTCGTTTTCCTTCGATTTCGAGCGCAAGGTAGAGGCAAGGATACTCTGGCATTTCTCTTCTTCCTCGGCAGGATCTCACCCTGCTCGCCACGCCGGCCATTACTTATCGGCGAGTTATTACAGCACGCGCGCTGTTCTTATTTCTCTCATTCACACATCCTTATTCTTCTCTCTCTCTCTCTTTCTCTTTGTCTCTCTTTTTCTCGAACGATCGGAATGGCTCGGGAAATTGAATATCTTCCTCGACAGGATGTTTGGAGCAGAATACATGGCGCGATCGTAGCGAGATCGCGATTTTTCAGCGTAATTCTGTACACGAACTACTGTATAAGAATTATTGAATTTACGTCCTTTTGATAATCGACGAAAAGGAGACGTATCAGTAGTGTGAGTGCTGATGGTGGTCTCAGACCGAGTCGGGTAAATGATGATGTAAATCGATAAAAATAAAATGCCGATTTTTTTCATCTTTGCTCAGATAATTATTACATTTCTCTGTATATTGATTGTGATATTTTGTAGAGTGTAGAAATTCTTTTCGAAACGTGTCAGGAACTCTTTAGGGAAGAATTAGAAATATTAATTATAAGAAAGTTTTGAAAATGAAGTGACAACTTCATAAAAATATGCTTTCTACAATTGTTCTTTGTTTCTGTAATTGCAAGTTTTATTTAGATTTCTGTCAGGTTGTTTGCTAAAATCTTGTAAAAAATTTCCTTGAGAACTCTTTTAGACTTTCCAAGAAATTTTTATTCAAAATTTCAGGTCAAAGATCAGAGAATGTTTTAGTGCAACTTTTAAATAAGTTGGAGTGCAAGTCACGCAAACAAACTACAGTAAAATTGGTAAAAAAGAGATTCCACGAGATTACTGTCATTTTATATAACTGAGGGCCGCGAAATCTATAAAAATAATACTTACATCAAAATTATCAACTAAAAGATTGCATTTTTTCGATGGGTTTTGGCAGTTTTACGCGTACATTAATTCAACATAAATGGTTAGATCCATAGTAAGCACCAATTACTCGGTGAAAAGACTGCATTCCGAATCCATTTAAAAAGTGTTGCATCTTCTAGCTGTGTGACAAATTATTGCTAATCGATTGTCAACATTTTACATAATCGGGATGAAAAATGATCAAAGAAACAGTGTTTTCAGAAAGAGTCAAAATTTAAATTTAAAAGTAAAATTCCCAAAAAATATCCTTGACCGATAAAATTTCATGAAAAATCCCTGGTTTTTAAAAACAAAAAAGAAATCCTCTGAAAATTCCGGTGTTTTTTTTTTTTTTAATACAATAGTAAACATCCTGTGTAACATTTTTACTTTTGATCTGGGAAATAATTTCTACTTCCTCCTCATCATTATCTTCTTTGTTCCTCCATACGCGTCACTCTGTCCCCTTTAAATCGTTACACTTCTCACCGATAAATCCGAATTGATCGTGATAATAAGCTAATCGTCGGTATAAGAGTTTCCCGTCTCAAGGCGGCGGCCTCGAGCGAATCGGCGCGGCAGGTGCGGATCGGTGTGGTCGCCTTTCGTCTTTCATAAATCTCAATGAGACCCACTACCGTATTACACGGCTGGCCGATGTGTCGGTCCCGCGGTTATATACCCGATGGTCTTCTAATAACACAGCGCTACGCGCCCCGAGGGGGTAGTCAGTCTTGGCGGGAGCCACCGCCGCCGTCGCCGCCACTCGATTACAGGATATGCCACAGATGACGTGATATTAACGTAATGAATACCGATCGCACCGGTAGTCGAGACACGCGTTGCGTGCGATAATACCGGAGTGATCGGCAATAAAACGCGAGCCGCATTCAGAGAGCCTAGTGCGATGTCACCTAGAACGCGGGGCGTTCGACGACTGTCAATTTGTTTAAAACATTAAATAATCGGTTAATCTTTATTTATCATCTACTGTCAATGTCAAATATTTCACTATTGACATTGGTAAATGTTTATTAGGGACAGATTCATCGATTTATTACAATTATTTTTTATAGTTTATATACTACTTTTAAAAAGTAGATATTTCTTTTTCTTTTTTTTATTTTAGTCACTCTTCGCACGATCGATAACGCGATTTGTCAACGCCTTTTGTTGATAATAAATTAATAACTGTGGCGCGCTGAATTTGTTCTTAATTGCACGAATCGACATTTATATGAGGACGACTTTGGCGGGAGAGCGCAATTTAATTATCAATTTCGGAAGGCCGACGATGTAAATGCAAACCACGTCATGCATGCATGCATGAGCAAATTGTAGGAGATAGCAATTAAATTCGATCTCGCTCGATAATCGCGCGTTCCGCCGATTCGCCATGGGAGCATGTTATATCGATTTATTACAATGTCGTATAATTGTGGAATTAAAACGTATCGTTTATTTGTATAAAAATTAAGTAGGAAAAATTCAATAATTCGAGGAATATTTATTCTCTTGAAATATTCCTAACCAATTTATGTTTTATTCTAATTTAATTCTCTCTGAACGGCCACGGTATTTTCTTCTTACGGGCCAGAAAATTCACCGAAAGATTTACCGGACGATACCACATTAACGATATATTTCGCGCAAATAAAATGTCTGATATACGCGATGCCTTATTTTTTTACTTCAGAATTTGCATATAAAATTACGCGTCTGTGTTTACTTCTTTTAATATACCTTATTCGCGTTTGTCAAATTAGTTTCCAGGAACTTTTCTCCGAAAAAATTCCTGCTGTTTATCACAGCCCCGACAATAATTATAATGTTGCCGAATTCCGGACGAAGATGGTCGAAATGTCGCCGGCAGCTATGACCGAGGTGGACACCATAGCCTATACATCTTCCTGGGAACGGGAATATTGATTGTGGGACCAGTGAAATTGACGTGAAGACGCGAAAGACCATCTAAACCTCGTAACAGAGCCTCAGGTGGAAGTCGTCGCGTCATCCGTGGAATATAATGATCTGGCGATTGTTATCGTATCTTCGTCACGCACCGGCGAAGACTCGCGAGAATTTCTTCCGCCTCTTTTCCATGGAACATGGCGAAGGAGGCGCGGATACAACTTCGAAATTGCGAGGCTCGGAAATGTATGGCTTGATTAAAAACGTGCTCTAAGATTTCCAAAATTCCTACAAATCTCCATGATTGTAGGGAAAGTATTGGTAGAGATTGACACGGAAAGATTTTGCTGAAGTATCTAAAAATTTAGCTAAATTGTAGATCTAGAAATAATTTCGTTGGACCATTAAAATAATTTCGTGGGAGAGTCTTAGAGACATAATGAGCAATGTTGCAAAAAATTTTGATGTTCTAGCAACTAATGGACGTCTCACATAATTATTTTGATGATCCAACAAAATTATTTTCAGCTTTATTTAGCTAGCTAAATGTGATATTTCAGCAAAATCTTTTCTGTTTTTTCCCGTGTAAGCTAAAAATTAACTGTGCAATTGTCTTTTTTGTTCTGTTAGAATCTGCTACTTGAATATACGAGTATAATGAAATAATACGGTAAACAGAGAAATATGGTCGAGATTGGATCTCTCGGTGACTAATAACATTTTTATGTAAATTTTAAATACATTTTCAGTTTTATAAACCGCGCGTTAATTACTATCGGATTTAAAACGCAATCATAAATTAAAGCTGGAAGTAGTATCACACGTTAAATTAATCGTCAATTTAATAATGATGCAGCTAATAAACATCTTAAAACAATACAAAGAATTTATTGTGTAAAATATCACCCAAGATATTTAATTTATTATTATTTATATTTAGATATTTTTAATTTTTATCTTCCAATGTTCTTAACCCTTTGAGAACTGAAGTTTTCTGATGAAGTAAACGGAAGATCTTGCTTTCTAAATATTTTGAAGGTCGTTGAATTCAATTCTGATATCAGAATGTTAAAATTTAAATTAAAAAAATAATCTGATTATTGTGAAACTCAGAAATTTAATGCTATACTTCGCAATTAAAAGCACCCCCTAAAATGAATTTCTGTAATAATCAAATTATTTTATAAAAATTCTATCCGCTTCTATTGAATCTACTATTTTAATTTTTTAAATTTTCGACCCCAGATTAAAATAAAACACTATAAAATTATCCTAAAGATCGAGTTACATAAAAATTGAACGAGTAGTTTATAAAATAAAAGGAGGTAACCTCAAACGGAGTTTTAGCTACAAAGGGTTAAAGACGACCATTTAAAATAGCAAACCGTCATGGCATTGATGTCTCCGAGCAATGTCGGTCACTTTTGGATAATCGAGTACTCATTCTTGAACCGTCACACTCGTTCAACGACATCAATCAAAATTCTCGTCCGCGCAGATGAGATGTAAACACGAGCATTAAATTCTAAAATCTTGTTGCGAAGGTAATCCCTTATAGCCCTTTAAGATCCCAAAGGACCAGTTTGGTCCAATTAAGTAGCTTGCTCGTGAAGTAACCCGCGTGATCTCATTCGAATTTCAAATGAATGTGTTAATTGTTGGTTTTCGCGCCTTCACGAATAATGAATAAATCACATGGATAATTTAGAGAAATAATTTATGAGCGAAGAAGCTTCTTTATATCAAGATTTCAGATATAAATAATTTATTTAACGTTACAATCCAGAATTTTAACTATATGTAGCAAGATTTTGTAACGGTAAATATTTTTTTTAATAAAATTTTAATTTTTATGTGATTTATAAAAATTTTCAAAAAATTAAAATAAGATAAAAAATATATGGGATGATCCTTAGTTCTAAAAAATTTTATGGAGTTGTAATCCTGCGTATTAATCCTTAAACCATACTGAAAAGTTGTTTAAGGGCGAATTCAAGACGAAAACTTTACATAGTCACATGTCAAAGCCGCTTAGTTTCAAAGTTATAGGATGTTAAAGTTGAAGGAAAAAATTTAATTTTTTTGCAAAATTTCCACTCGGCTTATTTTAATGTAACTTCAAACACACACAATTAATATAAGGAATCATCGCTTAAAATCATCCCAAAATCTTTTAGAATACTTTAAAATCACCTTGTACGAAGCTTTTTCAGACAGAATTTTTTTAAGTATTATAAAAAAGCATTGAAGCTTCAGAAGCAATCTTCCAAATTTACAATCGTATATTATACAAATTAAAAATATATTCCTGCGTGAGGTAAAAAATATATAATAATATTCCGTCAAAGAACGATACCACCATCTCTTGAATATACATCGACATCGTTATTAACTTAATTATGCATTCCTTCTTGAAACGCATATATTACCAGACGACCGCAAAGAAGTCTACACGAGTTTATCAAGCGTTTATGAATGCATCGAATCCTCGTGGATCAGGGTGGACCCAAGGAAGCCACGGGAGAGCGAGATGCAGGACTCGTAGGACAATCAACGGGGGAAGGAAGGAAGGAAGGAAGGAAGGCGAGGCGATATCGGCGAGGTGGCGGTAATCCGGCGGGTTTTAATCATCGGCCGACTCGTCGCCCGGATCGCCGTGGTCCCCCTTCGGCGTCCTATCCCTCTCGTGCCCCTCTCCTCCCTCACGCGGAGGAGGTTTCGAAGCTTCTCTCCTCCGCGGGGTTGCCGCGGGTCGGGCGAGAGGGACGGGGGGAGATCTCGGGGGTTGGCGAGGGGTGCAAGCGACAGGCGGGGTGCTATGCGGATCGGGCTTATCTCGAACTCACAGACGCGTCGCAATCGATATATCTCGCGAAGGCTCCTCTCGATAGGTGCCCCCGGCCCAACTCCCCCGCGATATCTACCCCCGCCAGTGGGGGGAGGTGGCAACGGTGGATGGGATCGTATGTAGACGAGCGCGCGCACACGAGGACACCTCGTCCTCGAACCGCTGCAGAAAAGATCAATTTTAGATTCGCAGCGATTTATAACTTCCTCTAATATGGCACCGATACCATCTTCCTCTTCCTGTCCTCCCGGCACTCTTGAGACCCCTTTCTCTCGCCCACCTCATCCGCCCGCCCAACCGCCACGAGCCACCCTTCCGCGCTTACCGACGATCACGCAGATACGCGAGCCCTTAAAAGACTGCTCCACTCGTGGATCCTCGATTTATGAAAGAAATTGGCTGCCGATGAGATAAAAACGATGACTCGCTAATCACGCTTTCGGCAGAAGATCGTAAAACCCGTTGTCGATCTCGAAGCGAGATCTCTTCTGTTCTTCAATCGACTTTAGGCAAATTTTAATTCCCCTCAAAGTTTCTGATTGAGGACTTATCGCGGATCATTAAAATACCTGATCTGAATGTTATCTTTCAAAAGATAGATATTTGTTCTTCAATTAATTTCAAGCAAACTTCAATTCCTGCCAAATTCCTCGATTAATAACGAGATAGTCTCAAAATACCTGATTTGTTATCTCGCAAAAGTTAGACATTTTGCTCTTTAGTCAACTTCTACCTTCGATTCCCATCAAAATCTTCATTAAGATCAAATTATTAGAATGACTGATCGAAATGTTATGTTTCGAAAGAAATATATCTTGTCCTTCAATTAATTTCAAGCAAATTTTAATTCATTCACACCAAAATCCTTATTAAGATCAAATCATTAAAATACTTTATCTGAACGTCATCTATATCGGAGGAAAGATATCTTGATTTTTAAGTAAATTCGAATAAACTTTTTAATTTCTCCCAAAATTCTAATTAACGTTATTAAAATACCTGATCTAAAAACATTATTTCTCAAGGCACAGATATCTTATTCTCCGATCAAGCAAATTTCAATTCCTGCGAAATTTCTGATCAGATCATTCAACTCTAAAAACGTTATCTCTTAAAAATGATATCTGTTGTTCTTCAATCAACTTGAAACAAAATTTAAATCCTGCTAAAATCTTAATTGAAATTAAATCATTAAAATGATCTATAATCTCAAAACGTTACTTTCAAAAGTGCCGTTCTTTAGTTAATGTCAAATAAACTTCAGTTCCTAACAGAATTCTTAAAGTCAGATAAAAAAATATCTGGCCTAAGG
>NW_017304675.1:89360-92090 GCF_001594115.1 Trachymyrmex septentrionalis
TTTTCAAAAGTGTCGTTCTTTAGTTAATGTCAAATAAACTTCCTAACAGAATTCTTAAAGTCAGATAAAAAAATATCTGGCCTAAGGAAGTTTGGAAGAAAAAAAGTGTTCGCTATCAAAAAATTTTCATTTTCATAATACATCCTATAATTCGTCTCTCTTCGCTTCTCTGTGAAATCGACATATACACTAAAAGAAAAGATTGATCGCTGCGACAAATTAGATGATAAAATATGGCACAGCATTTTTAATTGGGGCTGCGGCAACCAATTTTTGGTTGCGTTATTTGATTGCCAATCCGCAATTTCAGTACAGAATTACGATAGGCTAAAGCAACCAAAAATTGACTGCCGCAACCAAAAATGCTACGCCACACCCAGAGAAAGGTTTCTCCGATTTAAAGGAACATTACTTTACTATACGGTTAAAGAAACTATTTCTTTCGTTTAAATAAATTATGTTCGAATCCAAGAAATGATAAAATAAATGATAAATTATGTTCAGATTATAATTCAAACGTCATCGTTTCTTGGATTTGGAAATAATTGTTTAAAAATCAAATAAATTTCATTTCACGTTCGTGCATATTCAGCCGATCTTTTCTTTCAGTAAATACGTGCGAATGCAGGACGGCGACGTCGAAGAGAGAGGTGCGGATTTAATCATTATACTACCAACGACGATCGCGGTGACGCAGCCACATTCTTGCGAACAGCCCCAAGTGGGCAACCGGACACGCAGAATCAATGGTACCCCTATAGGGACACGCACACCCACACGCGGGGGAGGGGGGGGGATCCGAACACGATCGGGGCACGCGTTTAACGAGGAGCAACCGCGGCAGATATGTTAATCGGCACAGAACGATCCTCTCAAAGCGAGCGAGCGACACACGGATGTGGTTGTTGCGTGCCCGGAATCCGACGCGTATCCTCTGCAATTATAAATCAGCGCGCTCCCCGTCTAATATGCTAATGAGGCCGTCCGAGATCCCTTCGGCACGTGCGCGGTTCTCAATTAACCCCTTAATGGCGCACGCGAACGGCGAAAAGAAGTCGGCGATCACGACAGGATCCGAGTTCCCTCCGTGGAACTATATGATAATAAGCGTACATTGAATACACGCTTATCCGACTCGCGCGCCGCTTTTAAGATTAACGCCTCGCGCAGGATTATCGATTGTGCGAAGGCGATGGCAGAATCGAGCCTCGGTCACGCATGTACAACAAAGATTATCCTCTCCGAAAGACGAAAATCTAAACTCGCAAAGAAGTATCGACGAGTTCGGCGAATATAATTCATCCCTCACGCAAGACAGAGAGAGAAAAAGTAGGGATATCGCCTCGAAGCTTTTTCACGTTTGAAACGCTGATAAATAACGTTAGTCGGATCTCAATTTAGACTATATTTAGTTTACTTTATACGACAAAAAAGTTTCGAAGTGTAATTCTTTGATTGACACACTTAGTAAAATTTGTTTCTTCTAAATTAGCCAATCGAAGCAATTTGTACATGAAAAGGATGACTGAAGCAAATAAAAATTTAGATAGATCCTTAGATAGATTTTTAGATATTTCAATAAATTTGAAAAT
This sequence comes from Trachymyrmex septentrionalis, assembly GCF_001594115.1. Lineage (NCBI taxonomy): Eukaryota > Metazoa > Arthropoda > Insecta > Hymenoptera > Formicidae > Trachymyrmex > Trachymyrmex septentrionalis. The sequence goes on from NW_017304675.1 coordinate 90,953, forward strand.
TAATTTTTTTGCAACATCGCTTGAGATTCCTACGTAACGATTTTGACGATTAAACAAAATTGTTTTCAGATTTGTATCTAACTAAAATTTTAGCCGCTCTTATAGCGTTAAGTGAATCTGTTTGACGCTGGAAGTTGAATTTATTCAGATCGCTCGGGTTCAAAATTGAACGCTACATTCTTTTCGTGCATTTTTCGTTGCCTAGTGTTATAAAATATGATCATATTTTGACGCTAAAAATGAGCGTCAACGTAAAAAAGCCTGAATTATTTTACCTTGAATTAATTTACCTGCTTGTGATATCAGGAATTTGTGTACCGAACAAATACTCGTTGTGTAATAAAAAAATCTCGTTCCTCTCCGCAATCGGAAAAAATTGAGCTGTTCATTCGAATCGTGGATATATATACTTCCGGGCTTTCGCGTGCGTCACACGTCGCAAGCTCGTATTCTCGCGTAAGTAAATGGGGCGCAGCGAAAATTTACCTGTGCCTAGGGAAGATAAGTACGGCGTATATACGGCGACACTTAACAACCGTTTGAACTCTAAACGGACCATTAAAATGGCTATCAGGCGGGAGCCATTATCCGGCACCGGGTGTGGCCCTTTCTTTTCGTCCTTCCTAATCTACCTCCATTTTCTCTTTTTTTTGTCAAACGCGGTATACGCGTAACATTCGTCCTTACTTTCCGCGATCAGTCGAGCTATTATCTCAGCTTAATTCTCTCGTCGTCGTTCTGCATTGCTTCGCGCCCCGCGAAGTGGAATCTCTTCTTAATAAGCACCTTTTCCAGGACTTTATTTAAAAAATGTAAAAAGAACGAAACCAGCCATTTATCTAGAAATTAAGTAGATAAAATTATTAACGTCTGCTTTTTTATGAATTACATTGTTGCGGCAATAATTACAGCATTTACATAACATCATGTTACGCTATTTACGAATAAGATTACGTTAAATGTGTCTTCAACTAATATCGTTAATTTATAAATTATAAGTTAATAATTTTAGTTACAGATAGATATATTATAAAATAGCTATAAATTGTTTAGCATTAACTATAATTGCTCTGAAATTTCATTGTTTGATATCCGAGGATCCAGTATTTCCGAAAAAAAAAAAAAAAAAAAAAAAAAA
>NW_017304675.1:92190-101510 GCF_001594115.1 Trachymyrmex septentrionalis
ATGTATCTTTACTAAAGTTAACGAAAATAAACATTTTTTTCTTTCATTTAAAGGTCAAAAATCAAGGAGTAAGATTATGTAGCTTAAAATTATGTAAGATCATGAAAAATCATGATCGTTATGAACAAAACTATCTGGAGTTTCAGCGTGTAATTAAAAAAAAATGTCCGTATTCATTGGATTTCATTTTGCAAATAGTAATTACGCAGTTGAAAAATCATTATATTAAATTAACACTCAAGTATGTTAAAAATTCAACGCAAAATTTTAATGAATTTCAGTGGGTCATTTCTAAAACCAATACAAAATATTTTTACTGCATAGAGTTAATTTATCTTATTTCTAATTTATAAACTAAGTATGTTAAAAAGTAACATTGACAAAGCAGTTTATAAATTATCAATTAACAATATCAGCTCAAAGATATATATTTGAATTAATATATATTTATAATTTACACGTATACTTTGCAGCTGTAAAAATAATGCATCAAGGAGCTTTAAACCGTGAAAGACTTCAGATCTCCGAATCGTTAGATCCCTCTGTTAACGACGTCCCGCAAAAGCTATCGGCGGGACGCAACACCACGCGTATATATATCGAAATTTTATTTCAGCCCAGTGAGGAAACTCGCGGGAAAATATAGCGGGCGTCAATGTGACAGAGAGTATCGTTTTCCGGAATATCGCACCACCCGGGAATCGTACCCGCTATCGATGGCCAATAATCGCACCCATACAACGGCATGTAAGACGGTGCACCTTACACAGCAGACTTCGACCCGAAGGAAGTGGGGGAAGGGGTGTACGTAAACAACGAGTGAGAGCGAGGTTCCGTTATCAGCGGCGCGCAGCGTCGCGCTCCCGACGCGACGTCAGGGGACGCCGTCGTCTTTATCGCGGCCGCCGCGTACGCCTTGCGTCGCGTCCCGTTATCAGCATGGCCATTAGAATATCTAAATACCACCCCAGCGTCCGAGTTACAAGCATTCTCCCTTTTATACGCAACGGGGCGGCAAAACTATCGTAGAGAAAGGATCGCTAACGTAAGGTCAATTTGTCTACATATATATGTAGATATATACAAAAATGTAACATTGAAACAATTTCTAAGCAAACTGTATAGCATAATTTCTCAGTAAAATTAACATTTATGATAGATTAAATATTAATACGTGTTGTGTATTAATTTAAGTAAGTGTACAGTTAATATAAAAATAAAGTATTGTAAAACATAAATTCTAACAACAAGGTAAATGACGAAATATGTTTGAACATATTATAAATATGGTGATTTTATTAGACATATAATTTCACAATTTACTTAGAAATTGTGTCAGTGTTGTATTTTTTATGTCAATTCTCACGTAATATTTATATTGCTACCTAACATAGTTATCTTGTGTTAATTTAATACAAAATGTTTAGATAAACCTGTGAAATGTGTTAAATTAACACAAATTTTTCAACTGGGATTACAAATAATTTTAAGTACAGCTGTCACAAAAATAAGAAAGGGAAATATATAATGTAATAAAGAAATAAAAAAATAATCTGGGAACTTAAGATCTCTTTGAAATATTTTACAAAAATAATTATTACGTAAATAAATAAATCTAAATCTCTCAAATACTTCTTTTTTAATCTGAATATATTCGTTGATTATATCATGATTCCGTAAGACGCTGTCCTCTTTAGCACATTTCTATTTATTTTAAGATCATCGGACAAATTAAGTTAACATCACAGAGATTATTACGATTATAATTATGATCAATATTAAACCTGTATTAGATACATACAAAAAATATCATTATTACCTGTCTTACTCGCGCAAACGTAAATATTTCGTTGCGTCTATTATACTATTATACAACCATTATTTTATCTATTGTATTATTATATATACATTTATCAAAATATAAAGCTTCATCCTCTGACAACGATTTTACCGCAGATAAGCGGCGGCGCGAACACGTTTTCGCGACGTTTCGCAGGACTGGCGCACGTACGCTAAAATCCACAGGAAGGAGGGGATCCTCCGGGAAGCTGAAGGGTGGCAAGGCGGAAAGAGGCAGGAGTGGCAAAGGTAATCTCTGTACCGAGCGCGCTGCCTTGGAAGGGTTAAGTTGTAGAACGTCGAGGCTGGCCGCCGAAGATAAGGACCACTCTCCTCTCGCCGAGCCGCAGAATCCGCAGGACCCTTCAGCCGCGAAGGATCCCCCGGGGGAGGATCCGCGGAGGAGATTTCGGGAAGTGCGCGCGCGAGGACACGATTTCTCTCTCCCGTCGCGAGACAGACTGATAAAATTACAACGAGACGGAGACGAGAGATTACGAAGGATCCTTGCCGATCCTTGCGAGCGAGTGAGCGAGCGAAAGGCTGATTCTCGGACGATTATTAATCCTGCGAAGGTGAGATCACATCACTCGGTGATGTTATTTTTCGAAGATCGATTGCACCAAGCAAAAGGGAAAGATATTATGTATCGCTCGTTTGTTGCAATAACACGACTCAGAAAATAATGCTGTTTTTCAAATAATAAATGTTTGAAGTTCTCAAAATTTTTGGATATTAAATTTTGGACATTAAATTTGGACATGGGAGTGTGTTCTTTCCTTACTATTTCAATTCTTTTCCTACAATCAACTAAAAATGATAATTTATGTCATTGTTGTAGACAATGAATTTCGTCATAGAAGTGCGATCTCTAATAATTGTAATTCAATCAGAATTCTTTATTCAGCAGAGATGAAGATAAAAGAGAAGTCAATGGGATCTAAATTTAAATGTCAAATCGCGAGTTAATTTTATGTGATGCGAATTTTCGATATATAGAAATTTTTAATTGCACAAATATTTTTAATGTTAATTTAATACTGATGCAAGTCCTTATTCAATTGCAATTGTTGAATATCACGTGTGATTTTAATATCTATTTAATTTATAACTTTGTTAAAAAAATTTAAAAATTAATAATAAAAATGTGTGTGCACGATCAAAATTTTTAATTACTTATATTTGATTTTTATGAATTTATTTTAATTTTCTAAATTTTATATTCTTCAATCTTCAATATATAAGTATATGTTGCGTGAGAATGTAAAATTTGAATCTAGGAAACTGGAATAATAATTTTAATATAGAAATTAAATATAAAAAAAAAATTAAAAAAACGATTCTATTATAAAAAATTTATTAAAATTTCAATAGGCACAAGTCCTCCCAATCATCACTTAATCATTCTTAATCAAAGTGAAAGCTTCGGTATTATATTCGATCTCTAAATCAGCGCGAACCGCAGATCTCGTTTTCGCATCTGAGAGAAGAATTCGCAACAACGCGCATAGCACGCTATTATGACCGTTTCGAACGTGGCCGCCAATTCATCTGTCCGCGGCGGGATTTATACCGGGTGTGCCTTAACTTACGATAATCTACGAGCGTACGAGTCGATATTAGACTCGCCTGGATTCGCATTCAGTGCCTCTCTCTCTCTTCTCCACCCCCGTCCTTCCGTCGCTCTATCGGGCGGCATAAATCAGCCCCGCGATCTTAATAAATGCGAGAGAGGACGACGACGACGACGACGACAACGACGACGACGGCGACGACGGGGAGAAGAGAGGACCATTCTCGAGGTGAGGGCGCGAGAGCGGGACGGGGGTGCAAGAGCGGACGGTATGAAACGTCGGGGCGGTTGGTAGGCAGCTAATATCCTCCTGGCCGCTATCCCTAGGCTCATCTCAATAAATTCAATATACTTGTGTAAATCGGAACCCCTTCCACCCCTTCCCGGCGACCATTCCCCTCCCCCCCCCCCCCGTCCTCGCCGCCTCTTTCTCCACCCTCTTTCCGCGGGACGGAGATGAGCTGCGGCCCTCTCGCATCCCCGGCGGCGTCCCTTTTCAACCCCCGCCGCCGCCACCCTGCCATCCTTTCCACGCGCCTCCGCCGCCCAACCGCCGCCGATAATGTATCGGTTATTGATTACCCGTAATGAGCTGCTCACTTCAATTTTTCCACCCGGTATATTCGACCCGGTGCTACGAATGTGTGTACATATATATACGGGCGCGAATGTAAGGACGCTTAATGGCGCGGCGGCGGCGGCGGCGGTGTTTCCTCACGATTTATGTGGGAATGTCGTCGTGGATGGGGGTGGCGGGAGTTATCGGGGGTTGTCGTCATATAGAAATTTCGGCAAGGCGCGTTGAACCGGCGGCGCGGCACAGCGCGGAGCGCGTTCGTATAATTATATAGCAAATAAATGAAAGAGAAGCTTCGCAAAATGCGAAGAAGATGCGACTAACACGCGCCGCGTTTATCATTTATATATTAATTATAATTAATTATTCTCAATATAAATTTCTTTAGGTTAGTCGTCTTTTCATATTAAATACAATTCGATCTTTCAAGTTTAATAAAAAAAAAAAAGGATTATTTTATACTCTGTTATACTTCCTAACTTTTCACAATACATCACTTGTATAAAAAATATTGATAAAAGACGTAAAAATATATGAATGTATTCTTCGAAGTTTAGAGTCTCTTTAAAAATTCGATTATTATTTCTGGCTGTACTTTTAAAAATATATACTTATCAAAAATGATTAAAGTAATAATAATTATCTGTATTGTTATTATTGAATTTTTTTGTCAACTCAAAGGTGGAGAAGAAATTTGTATTTATTTTAAAATAAGACTTTTGATTTTATTTAGACATACGTTGTAATGTCATAAAAGCAAATAAATATTTAAAAATACGTGATGAAAAACGCATAACAAACTTGAAATACTTTTGTTAGAATTGTAGTGCATAATGATACACACAAGAATTAAGGATTAACGGTAAAAAAAAAACCTATGAATTGAGTCGATTATCAAGAAGTCGATAAAAGAATGGGAAATTGAATTTTCAACACTATTATCATTATTATTAATATATAAGATATTATCATTATTATAAATATATTATTATTAAACATATTACTGATTAATACATACAAAGATGCAACAAAGAGAACAGATATATACTTAAAGAGTGAAATCTTACTCTTTTAAAATTAACAATTGAACCACTGGCTTTAGAATTAGATTCCACTCCAAAGATCTTAGAGAGTACCTACATTAATATGATTCCTATCATAAATCGTCGTAATAAAATGAAAGACGCCTCGGAATGTTTACGAACAATTCGGCCTAAAAATCGGGCCGATGAAAATCCCAATGAAAACGTGCTCGTTCGCGACCGTCCGTAGTACATACGTAACGAGTTTAGTGTTATCGATCTAACTACCGGGAGCGGCGTGTCGTCGTCCATCGTTTTCCGGCCCAGCTCGGCCCAGCAAAGTTACCGCCGTCGTTTCATCCCCTACGGCAGTATTTCGCGCGCTCCCCCCCCCCTCCCCCGCTAATGGGCCGTTCCCACTTCCTAACTGCCGAGTAACTGGCGTTCCTGCCGATGCGATGCGATGGATGTACCGCGAGGCGGGCAGGTAGGTCTGTTCCTTTCGCGGCTGCGTCTTTTTACGTTTACTCCACTTAGGACGAAACAAGTTTATGAACACGTTACAAGCACACTAAGTATAGGAAGTACAGCTGAGAGGAACGAACTTGGAATAATGCTGATTATTACCAAATAGATGGATTCTTATTACGCAAATTATGTTAAAGATTACCATTTGTATTATTTATCTTTTTAACATTTCCCATTTAATATTTTTATATATCATTATCATTGTAGTTTTATGATTTATCATAATTATTATAATTATTGTATTTTATAATAATTACAATAAAATATATAATTACAAATTAAATAATTTAAATTTCTCATTTAATATATTTGGAAAAACTTACAAAAATTAATTTAAAAAAATTGTTTAAATAGATTTTCCAATTTTGTGAACTTTTATAAATTAGACGATACTAAAAAAGAATTGAAAGTAAAGAGAATAGATCGATTTGTTTTAAGAGAATAATAATAAAGAAGTGGTGGATTGGCTAAGAATATAAAAAAATGCTTAGAATAGAATAAAAAAAAATTATAAAAATACAGCTACGATTTGAAGTGAAAAAAAAAAAGATTAAGTCAAAAGAAATCAGATAACTTAATGTTAAAAACATGATATTAAAAAAATGAAATTCTTCCGCACATTCATTTACATCAATCTATCATTCTTTCCTTATTTATTAAATTTTTTCTCGTTCCTCTACAATTATATATAACGTCTTACTTCGTGAAAATCGCAAAAGGAGGAAGTTCATTAATCGCGGAGGAGGGAAAAATGCGGAATATTTCCGAATTCTATCTATGCTGGCAACCCCGATAATACTAGTCAGGGGAATGATAATGGCGAGGAAAACTCCTCTCGCTCCTCTCGCGGCTCGTATATTTCCAGGTAATTTCTTAGCGATCAGGCGGAGAATTTAGCGGCGAGCCCTACATGTAGGGGTGAGCTCTCCCCGTCCCTAATATCTAGCCCTATCTCGGGCACGACGAGCTTTTTATCGAGTCGTTAGTTAACGGTCGCACGAGGCTGCTTCCTCTTAAAGGCCACCACCCTCTGAAAGGGGGAGAGAGTTATCGACGAGTTGTCCTCCGTTGTCGGACTAACGTCGACGTACGATTGCGCTACTTAAGCGCGATCCACGATTTTAATCGGTTTAAGAATAGATTCCAGCGACTCTCGATTCCGAATTTTTACGACTTGCGTTTTGCATTTCTTTCCGATGCCGGATGTTTTATGCAAATGAACAACGATTTGCGTATTTTGCTCAGAGGAATAAACAGATTTAATGAAAAAGATCTGTTAAATTTAATGCTAAACAGTGAAATACAAATTAAATACAGTCTTGGCCAAGATTCCACATTATATTTTGGCAATAAGCATTCTCAATTTATTGCATTTTCTTGGAAAAGACGGCAATACAAGTTAAACGACGAGGATTAACAAAGTGTTAAAATTGTTATAAAAATAGTTTGATAAAACTGTGTGTTTTTATTTTAAATGTATACTGTTTAGGTCAATTTGTAGAAGCTTTATAGCTAGCCAAAAATTTGTAGAAATACAAATTAACGCTAAATAAGGAAAGAAATAAAAATTTGAAATGAATCTATGTGTCAATTAAGTAAAACTACTAAGAAAATTAACAATGTATAAAATATTATGAGGAGCTTATGAGTTATTACTATAAACTGAAGTTTATATTATTTAATTAACTTATCAATTTATTTATATTATTAAATTTAAATTCTATAACAAATGTTCAATTTAGCAATAGACGGTGATAATCGGAATAATTCACTTGTACATTATATAAAGTTAATTTCCTTTAAACATGAAAATTAATTTAATAATTCCCTTTTTGGAAAATCTATGTTGTCTATATTTATCTAAAATTCACCCATTTTTCTAATGAATTTGTAACGTCAAACTTTTTTTCACACAAATTTTTCTTGCATCGCAAATAAATTCTATTGTCCATAAAGAAATGGTATTATTATTTGGTCGAAAATCGGTTAAGATCGAACGACGTGCACTTTCTGCGACAGTTACAAATGCAGGTACGAGTGTAGTTTTACAATTTTCCTGCAATTTGGTATAAATTTTGCCGGCAAGACCATCCTACCACCTCGCCATTCCGGCAACGAGCTTTTCATTGAGTCGTAAGTTAACGGGCAAGACTCCTTTCGCGCAGACAACCGTGCGGGCCATTCCTTTTCCGAGTTATCGACAACTTATCGCCTCCACTTCGTGTTCTAATGCGAAGATCGTATTTAACGGCCGTCGCCGCTACTGCGCCGCTTATTACAGTCGAGAACCTCTCTTTCTTCCTCTCTCTTTCTCTTATTGCGATTGTAAGGTAACTTCTCGACGATCCTCGGGAAGAACTTGCCGAGACACTTTACGTACTCAGGTTTACGATATATTATCCCTTTTACTTTGATATTCAAATTGTGAACATATCTTTTTCTTATTAGGGAAGTAATAAGAATATTCACGCAGAGAGAGAGAGAGAGAGAGAGAGAGAGAGAGAGATCGAGTGAAGTTTTAATTGCGTTTCATTTATAAAATCATACAAATGACATTTACCAGTAATTACATTTTTCATCAAATGTATAAAGAAATAACAGTTTTTCATTATTTAGATTTTTCGTCAATCAGGATACACCGAATTTAATCACTTATTGCAGAGTTTTTCAATCGAGGCCGCTAAGGGTCTCTAAATGTGCCGTAAAAATTATAGAGAAGGCGAAAAGAAAATTCGAAGAGTATTTTGTATTTTGAATTTTTCGTGAATTTTGGGACTCCTGTGACAATTCTCATCGTGGGTTATTAATAGATATTGATATTACCAAGAGAGATGGTTTTGTAACCTCTGGTGTCAACACCATCATAGTAGTGGATTTAAACTCATGGTGTTAAATCCATCACATTGATATTAACACCAACACAAGAAAATTATATAGACACTGCTTGGTTAAATCCATACCAATATTTTTGAGGGGACAGGTCGATGAAGAAACAGTTTTATAAACGCGTGAGTTCTTCGTTGACTATGACGGCGACAACACGACGATACGCCGTCGAGGAAAAGCGCAATCAGAGTGGCAACATGAGATCTATCTACTGCCGGTTGATCTACAGTCGCAAAGAGAGGTGCAGCTGAGGGAAAGATTTTCACTCCGTGCCGGTTGATAAGCCAACCCCTACCCCCTCGAAAGGCTGGAAAATATCAAACCCGACGAGATACTCGATGGGACGCGACGCGACGCGACGCTAAATGCATTTCCAACAATTTTCGTTACGAAAGTGTCCGACAGCCGTCAAATTACGCGGGATGATCGACGGCCGCGAGCGATCTCGTCCCGCGATTATTAATAAAAACGAACGCCGCGCCTCATCAGGGAAACGCAAACGTTACTCCGGATTTTTTTTTTCTATTTTCACACGCACCTACTCCTTTCCCATCATCAAATTTGTACGGGCAGCTTAAAGAGAAATGCACCGCGAAATGCACTGGCGCGTCGCGTCGACAGTTTCTTTACGTTTAACTTGGAAAACTCGTAGTTCCTCTCCTTCGTGTTGATAAATTATGCAGCGGAGTTCTCTGTTCGATCGAAAATCTGGTTATTAATACCGAAACGAGAGCTGTCCCGTGCGTATAAAGAACGTGCCGATTATCGGTTGTAAGTGAGAGCGAGGGAAAAAACCTGATTACTGACACCGTCGGAAATTATTTTTAAAATTGTGTCCAAATAACGTGCACCCACGTCACGCTGGATCCTCCCTTAATTAAAAAAAAAAAAAAAA
>NW_017304675.1:101610-112278 GCF_001594115.1 Trachymyrmex septentrionalis
ATGTCCAAATAACGTGCACCCATATCACGCTGGATCCTCCCTTAATTAAAAAAAAAAAAAGATGCAATTGCTAATTACGAAGTGCCAATGTCTGGTTTCTGGCGTTTCCTTTCCTTCAGCCTCCCCCGTTTCCTTTCTAACGTACAGTGCATTCACGAGTGAAAAATACGGTTATCGACATCGTCAAAAATGACTTCCACCTGCACGGACAAGGACAATCGTTTTCTCCTTAGACAGAAACGAATCCGCAGCCGAAATTACGTGGCCTGGCGAGAGAGGGAGAGAGAGAGAGAGAGAGAGAGAGAGAGAGAATTTTATCCGAATCTCTGCTCGATTTGCGCTTCCACGTGCAATTTCCACAGCGCGGCGGGACGAGATTTATCGGTCCACGTGGCGTACGATATTAAGGCCGCGTATTCTGTTACCTGGTGTCAAAAAATGAGAAGCGACACGAGCGAGGAGCGTCGCCGATGCGCGCGGCGGCGTTTATCTGCGAACTCCGGCTCATCGCTTTCTCCGCCTTCATGCATCGATGTCCCTTATCATCCCCATGTCGTGCATTACGCGAAAGCTCTTCTCCTCTCCTCCTCCCCCCCCCACCCCCCACCCCCTCCCCAAAAACCCTCCCCCCTCCCCCGCTAGCCCTTCTCTTTCTCTCTTTCTCGCTTGATTGATACGCAAAGTTGACAAAGTACGCGAGGCGGAGGTTCTCTGCAACGCGCTCGCCTAACGTCGCGCGGCGTCCCGCGTAGTAAAGGGGTAATGGCCCGGCAACGGTATCTCCGCCGTTGTGTGTACCTTCGACACGTCGGCGTCGGCGTCGGCGTCGGCATCGCCGCTTCCGTATCTTTTTCCGAAGCACCCGGCGAATAGATGAATAGATAGCCCGGTATATTTTACATCCTCGGTCCCTTCGTCCTCCCTCTCCGCCGCCACCCCCCCCCCGGGTTCCTCCTCCACTCCGCGCATCCCGGGGATGCTTCGGGCGTTCGAGTTCGCGGCATCTATCTCGCGCACCGCGTTCAGCGTCCCGTTCATCGCGAACCCCGCTTAGGCGGGTCTAAATTCTTCATTCTCTGGTTAACTCGTGGTTTAGACTTAACTTTTGTTTAACCTGATAACGTTAAAATTGCGCTTTTCTACCTATTAATTACTAATAGACTAGGGGTAGTTTTACAAGTGGTAACTTTTTAGATCTTTTAGCAAATCGTTTTTTTTTTTTCCACGTAAAGATATGCACCTTGGGAAACCCTAAGTCCTTTAACGATACTGAAAATTTTAACATTGGCTACTCTTATATTACTTTCTGACTAAAGTGACGTAATTGATCGGCCAACATTAACTCTCATAAAAACTAGAAGTTCTGAGTTTGACGAACAGAATGCAGGTGAACCTCTGCCTTCTAGCAATTAATGAAAGAAGGTTTAAAGTTTTTTACTTGGAATTTAGAATCTCATACTAAACATCAACTGGTTTTGTCAAAATTCTCCAAGAGAGAAAGATATGTATTATACTCCTCTCCTGTGTAATACTATCTCACTGTAACTTATACTGTCTCGTACTATAACTTTAATTAAAGCTGTAAAGTGATAGTGTAAGTTAAAATAAGATAGTATATATATAGAGAGAAAAATATATATGTATACCTTTCTCTCTCTATAAGAATTTTGACCAGACTGTAATATACGATCTCTAGTATCAACCGTACAGATTGTAAAATCGTCAAAAAATTTTCGCTTAAGGGCCAAATGACTCATTTCTGCAGACGTAAGGATTAAAAAAAAATCTCCTTATTGTTAAAGAGATAATTAATACGTCTCAAAGTGTACAGTATATACTTTATTACAACCTCCCTTACATAATCACTGCGATTATAATAGCGACGAGTCAGTTATTACGTCAACTCAATGACGGGGATGATTTCGCGGCACTCTGTAACGATAGCCCGGGATCTCGATTATTCGAGTATCTGCGGACGTCATACTCGTATCTAGATACTCGACTCGAGCCATCGCAGGAAGGGGACGTGAGGGGGTTGCTCCCGTACTTGATACACTTGATACACCCTCCTCCTACCCTGCCACCTTTTCGCCCGTATCTCCGAAAGTTTCTGGGCTTCGACGATGACGAGGTATATTCGTGGGGGTTGGTTGGCTGCCGCTGGTGCGCCCCGGTGTGTGTTGGTGGGGCTTATCGCGAAGCGCACGCGGTCGCCACCGCCAGTCACCAGCCGCGGAATTCCGAGGAATTCGTGAGGGGTGAGACGGAGAGGTGGGATATGACGCGGGCGGGGGGAGGAGGATGTATATCGTCGTTCGACGGTGCCAGTTTTCTGATCGCGATGGATTTCTTTCCCGGTGGGAACCGAGCATCGCACCGGCCTCGATAGCGCCGAGGGGGGATGAAATGAATTTCACCTCCAGCCCTTCTCCCTCCCTGACGTAACCCCGCGACGACTGTCCCGTCCGTTGCTGCAACGCGTCGGGTAATTTGAGCTTCCGGCTCGAACGCTCGTCGTTCTTGTAATGGAGAACTTTCGCACATATATTTCCTCCTTATTAAATTCTCGCTTTAATTAACACATCGGATTACCTCTTTTAAATAAATATGGAGAAAAATATTATATATAAATTTCGTATTACGATTAAAGCAAAATTCGAACAACATACAATCAAATACGAAAAATTTTGCTGGAATCCTTACGTACAAAAAATTATAACAATATTAATAACTTTATTGAAATGTGACACTAAAGAGACTACATAAAAACATGACTAAAACTGTATCACAAAAAGTGAGGTATTAGCAGTAAAGCTATTTATAAGCCTCATTTTAAAACTGAAAACATAAACTTAAATCAAAAGAACATATAGAATAATATTCTCAATAAACTAAATTTATAGCAACATAAGTAATATAACGATTTTGAAACAAAGAATTTGATATGAATATCTATCAAAAGTTTTAAGTAAAATAAATAAATATATGAATATTCAGTTATATTCGTAAATGTTATATTCATATTTTTATTGTAGACATATAATATAAAGCATATAAAGTTAAAAATAGTCAGATATACCAGATCAATATCACTGTTGTGGCGTCTAAGAAATAATCTACATCGCTTCGCCTGATAATAAATCGTTATCAATTAGAGCGTAAAGATACCTCGATAAGCAGAACGTTAATCATCGTGGGTGCATTCGTAACCAGGCTCGTAATCGAACGAACCTCTCGACTCGACGAGCCTTTCGAAGGACAGAACGTCGATTTTGCGGTTCATGCGCTGGTTACAACGGTGGACAGGTATTTGCAGGCATTGGACGATCAGTACACATCGCGTAAGTTACGATGGCCGAGGCCTCGTGGCATGAGATCCGTTCACAGGGTGTCCCGGAATTCGCTTCTTCCAATCGAGATTGTAAAATTCTCTCGATAGAAAGGTCAAGATAAGAAATGCCCGTGAAACATAAGTAATCAAAGATACATTCAATTCGATCGAGGCTTCCGGGATGCGTGTATAAGATAAGGTAAATTTGTTTTTCGGGCTCGAGCATATAAGGAGAGGAATCTCGGCAGATTCTCGACGTCAAGTATCGAGACAGTTTAGTTTTTATATATTAGAAAGACAAGTGTTTAATTTAGATATAAATTGAAAGTGTGCAACGCTTCTATCGAAGCTAAAAGAAGGCTAAGAAAAGATTGAAATTGTTATAAAAATAATAATTATCTTCTAATAGAAGTGTTTATTTTCCGCTAGACAGAACATTTACATTAATTTGCGAAGATGTGCGTTTTGAACTTACGCATAGAGAAGTATCATTCTATTGCTAAGAAAAGAGATTACTCGATCTAATGTTCCTTCCTTAATCTCTTTATCTTATCTTCAACGAAGAATATTTTCTTGATAATAATCTTCACATATACTTATTACAAAGTTTACAAACACTCATTATATATCAAAGAAGAAATTTATTTCTCTCAAAGAATATTATAAAAAGATGGCTTAAAAAGACTTTTTATAATAAGTCAATTGGAATGTTTTTATTTAATAATCTTAAATTAAAATATTAAACTTACTAGGATTCAGAATATATTTTGAAAATGAATGCAATTAGCCAAGTATTTCGTTACTCAATAAACAAACAATTGTCACTTATGTATGCATTTTTTGTGTGTGTATAACAAAAACAATTTGATGTAATTTCAATTATACAATAATTTAATCAGGATTATCTAAATTCCTCACGCGGCGCAGCGGATGTTGCCGCTAAGGGGATTCATGAACAACTCTCAAAAACAATAGAAATGGATTTCCAAACGAAGAGAAATCGATAATAATTCTGACACACCCCGTACAAACATATACAATACATGATCCCGCGATCGCGCGTCCTGGATCGATCTTGTGCGGTTCGTAGTGAATTTTCAGGGCGTTTCAGCTCGTCTCACCCGACGCAGGGGGGTGGGAGGAGGGAGAAGAGAAGAGGGCGGCCTGGGGCTGCATCGAGATCGGGTACGCGATGTACACCAGGTGCATCGGGAGGGCCCGGACCACGAAGAAGAGTGCTCGGTACGGTCCGCCGCGATGCAATGCAGATACGAGGCTGCACAGTTCGCCCCCCCCCCATACCCCCATCCATTTACCTTCTCCGTGCCACCCTCGCTCTTCTCTCTCCTTGTCGCGATATGTCGGGACATGCGTCTGTCGTGTCGAAAATTATCAGCTTAGTAGACATAGATTAGTAAACGTAGACGCCACACCAAAAATATTTAATTTTTCTTATCAATCTTTGCATTCGCAAATGACAGATAAGTGTGGCAAATAAAAATGTGATGGGTTGTCTACAGTGAGCCATCACGTAAGCTTTAAGTCTAAAGTTGTAAGAAATCGACCAATCACAGTCGAATGTGAGAAGAATAAGCGACCATGGTGGGTCAATTTCTTTGTCAACGACTTAAAACTTAAAGTTTAGGTAATATAGAAATTCCATTAGAGAACCAATCAGAATCCTTTATTTTTATTAACATAGAATCACTTTTCGTTATTTTTCAGAATCAGCTCCTGAGAAATTGTAAATCTGAATATTGGTATTATTTTTATTTGTAATACATAAATTATTATAGATAAGTTTAATCTTCGAGATACTCAGCACCGTACGATTATAAATATCTACAAACTATCGATTTCGAATTCACAAAAGATCCCGTTTCAAAATTTACGCAGTTAAGAAAAATATATCGCAGAAAATTTACCAATTATTCTTTACAAAATCTTCGCTCCGACATTCTTTACGTTTTATGCATCCTTTTTCCTAAATAATGACGTCTTCCTCTTTCGTATTGGCATACGTTATCTACACGAGTAAATCCCCCTCTCTGTATCTTCTGGTCTCCTTTCAAGTCCCATCGTACAGTGTTCTGTTCGCTCTCATCGCTCTCTCTCTCTCTCTCTCTCCTCTCTCTCTCGTTTATCTCTCTCGATCCCTTCGCCTTTCCCATATAATCCCATATAAGACTCCGTCTTGCCCCGGCCATTTTACCCCCTCCCGCCCTTCTCGCTGCCACGGTCCCAACCCCCTCCCGGGGCCCCCTTAGTCGATACGCGGCGGATGGGAACCCAAGATGCCCTCCTACAGATACAAATGGGTACCTATGCCAACGGCGTAACCTGTTATTATACATTCCCCTATACAAACAACGTGTTAATCGGGCCCCACACCCTACGTGCGCCGCGTACGGGGGGCCGGGCCCCCCAAAAAAAAACCCCCCCCTGTTTCTCCGTCCAGCTCGGTGCGGCAAGTGCGGAGAGGATATCCGATACGCGCGCGCCGTGGAAACCGATTTATCGATCTTTTATTCGCCGCGAGCCTTCCTCCCGATCGTACCGCTAAATTGGAATGCGCCAATGCGGGGAATACCCCCCGGATGAGGCCCCATTTTCGCCCGATCGTCCTTTTCAATCATCATTTTTTTTGAAAGGTGCGAGAGATACCGCTTTACTTCGACCAGTTACTTTCGACCAGTGGACTTGTTTTGTTCTCTCCCTGTAGTTTTCTTCCGTATTACTTCATTATTCCTTCACTGAAAAAAATTTTTCTAGTTAAAAATGGACGAGTCAGAATTTTTTGATTAAATTTATTGGAATTCTAGTAGATTTAATTAAAAAATTCTGATTCGTCCATTTTCCACCAGAATTACTATTTAATCCAGCTAGACTATTTTTCTCAGAGTTGGTTTTCGTTTTAGCACTTGTTTCATTTTATCTTATAACATTATCGTTGCTGTCATTTTGAATTTAGTTTTGAATTTTGTGTAAAGGATTGCGTTTGCATCTTCGTAGCTCTCCTAATAAAAATGACAAAATCTTACAAAAATGTGCCAATTTTTAATATAAATTTTTTATAAATAATTTGCAATGTACAGGACCATCTATCATGGAACAAATCAGAATGGATTCCAATTCAGAATTATTCCGCTTTCTCTAGAAAATACAATAGAAATCCAGAGAATAATTGAATACTTCCGATGGAAATCCATTTCGACTTGTTGTATGATAGACACTCAAGATGAGGTACAATTTCGAATATGATATAATTCTAAACGAATTGAATCCAAATTCAAGTTAGATAGCTTTAATCTCATACGGAAGTTATTAAAGAGAACCACAAAGCAAAAAAAAAACTAAGCTTAAACTTTGAAAATTGGATTCAACTCTTATTCCGTTTATAATTGTACCATATTTAAAATTGTACCATCTTACCTTAAATTAAATGTAAAAAATTTATAGCTGCATTGAGAAAAAAATATCTGATTGGAATTCTGATTAAAAAAAAGAGACAAATAAGAATTTTCTGATTGAATTGACTAGAACTCTGGATAAGAAAACCAAAATTCTGACATAATCAGAATCTTCTGGTTCGTCCCTTTTCAATCGAACTTTTCTCAGTACTTGAATATAAAGAATTGATTGTCCTAAGTGCAAGATTCAACTTTGCCGATAAAATACGCATGCATTTGAGTACAATACACACTACAATAGATACAATTACGTACCAATTCATAAATAATAATATTACATACCCGCGCGAATATACTATAATATTATATAATAAAACTAATAATGTAATATAATAAGCAATAAATAATAATAATCTGATATTACAGCCTCAAAAATGAATGATGGGATCGATTCGATAACACGGCCTCAAAAAAATCCACGAAAGGTTTCTCTCCCGCACCTTATCTCAGGGCTGTCCGGGCGACGCGGCCGATCGGAAGGATCGTAACCGGCGGGACTCGCGAGAAGAGGAGATCGCGCGTTCCGTTCCCGAGGAGGCCTGCGATGATTTGTTTAACTCGGATCGCCCTCGATGCGATGCGCGCGCGAACCCGCCCATACGATGCGATGCGGCGTATCCAGGGTCAGCAACGAACCCTGACCCCCCGGCTAATTGTTGTTGGCTCTAGATCGCTGATATAGGCCCGCGAGAGATCCTCTCTCTTTCTCTCTCCCTCCCCCCTCCTCTCTCTCTCTCTCTCTCTCTCGCGAATATCGACAAGACAGGATCGTTGCCTTGCAGGAATTTAATGTGAAATATCAATTACGTCATAGCGAGTCTTCAACCGTTCCCTCCGGTTCGACTGTATCTCTATATATTGCCAATTTTTCTCTCCCTCTCTTTATAATATATCTGATTATAAACTCGTTATATTATTGCACATTTAGTCTATACTAGAAATAATTTATTAATAATGTGGTTCGTTGCTGAAGAGTTGTTTGGATTGTGGATCTTTTCGAAGATTTATGACTTTGAGAAGTTCAATCGTAAAATAAAATTAACAGTATTTAACTTGACAGACATGTATATCGAAGCAAACATTTCTTTTCGTCTGCAATTTTTCGGAATTCAATCTCTCGATAAGATTTATAATTAATATAGGTTTTTTTTCAGTAGAAAATAGTTTTTTTTCAGTATAATCATTAACTTAAGATGATTAATAATAATTAAAGGAAAACTGTTTAATAAAAATTGAATCAATTTCAAATCGTCGTGGAAAGATATATAAAGAATTATTTCAATATTGCAGCATAATATTAACAACAGAAATTTTTAATTTAAAAAAAATCTACGTTCGGTTTTGATGGCTAATAATATTTTCGAGTGAATTTCAAGCATTTCCAATCCGTTAAATAATCATTTGTTATTTTAAAATATAAACATCTAATTATTTAACATATAAATATAAATATTAAAATATTAATAATTATATAATAATTAAAATATAAGTATTTAATTGTTAGTTACGTTCTCTCTCTTCATTTTTCAAGTAAATTACAGCTCTTCCGATTTATATCTCGCGAAAATATTTCAATATAAAATTTTATAATGCTATTTCATTTTACCAGATGATTGTGGTCCTTCTCAAGATTCCTTTCTCCCTCTTCACGATCCTCCCCTCGATTCATGGATCATGCGATTTCTCGATCTTCCTCGTCGCCAACGAAGCATTCTTCGTACTGGCATACGAGATCGAGGCGCGATCCACGAACCGCGAATAGATCACGATCGCGCGGGGACCCGCGAAAGGGGGCCTTAAGAAAGAGAGAGAGAGAGAGAGAGGGGGGGGGAGTGAGGGGGAGGGGAGGGAACGCGCTGACAGATAAAAATGGATGGAAAGGAGATAGACAGCCATGGCGGCAGCCATGGATCCGGCGGAGTATCTCGCGCGACCGGAGAGGGACTTATCTGCGGCGGGCCCCCACCGGGCCCCCCTGGGCCCCGCTGCCGCGGTCGTTTCTGATGCTAAAAATCCACCACCGGTAGATAGTCGCGCGCTCTCGGCTATCGGATAACCGCGCACAGCGCTCTCGAAGGAATTCTCATTAAAAATAGCTATCTCTATCTGCGAAAGGGGCCCGTGCGCTCGGAACGGGCCCCGATCCCACCGTCCTCGTCGGACTCGCGCGCGCAGACCGTAAGTCCATCTCGCTCGTCCACCACAGCCGACGACGACAAGAAGAACGAACGAGAGAACGAAGGAGAAAGAGAGAGCCGGTCGAGAGCATAAAAAGCACGGTTTCTCAGGCAGATACGGGATCTTATCTACGGCGGGGCTGCGGTAAATGTTTGGCCCCATTCGTTCTATCGGCTGGTTCTTATCGGTTCCTTTCTCCCCTCCTCCCCAGCCTTCTCCCAGCGTTTTTTTTTTCCTGTTTTTTTTCTCTCGAACCCGATTCTTCTTTTCTCTTTCATCCCTTCTTTCTCCCATCCGGCGAAGCGAAAGAGACGAAACTTCTTTTTCCTGCTAGATTAATGCGCGCGCGCGTAATAAGATACTCGATAATTCGCTTTGACGAAACACAGCCGTGATTGTTGTAATAGGAGTCTCGATAACTGGCTGTCACAATTCAAGTGTCAGAAAAAAAAAACCAGATTTCTAGGATCAAGATGACGGATTGATCACTTGATGACGGTTATATTTCATAAACTTAATTTTTCTTATAAATTTTAATATTTATTTTTACATAAATATGTAATTTTATTTTAATTTTAATTTATATTTTAATATTATAGTTATAGTCTCCGTTTTATTATTACTTTATATTATTATTATATGTATATCTTATTGTTTAATACTTTATATCAATTATGTGGGAAATAAAATATCTTTACGACTGGTTCATAATCCAAGTCTTGTATTTAAAATTATCTTAAGTATAATCTTAAGATATCATAAACTAATTATATGTATAGATGAATTATCATCTTGAGACTGAGCACAGTCTTGAAAAATAAGAATATAAATAAATGTTATTATTGACGAATATTATTGCTCATAATTTGTTTTGAAATATGTACATATTTTATATTAAAAATTCTTATATAATAATATATATGTCACATATATTTTTTACATATAATAATTAGATTGTAGCCTTGGCTAGCCAAAAATATACACTCTCATGCACAATTTGACGTAAACGTTCTACATCGAACAAAAAAATTAAAAACAGTTTTATTGAAAAAAGTAATTATTTTTATAACAATTTTAATTTTTTTTTATTTTTAAGATACTTCATGACAGCTAGACTTTTTTTTCTTATACCGAAAAAGGTGCAAATAATCCTCAATAGAGCAAAGAAAATAAATCGTTTTTATTACAAGAACAAAAAAATAGCAAATGAAAGATCTACATTTGAATATAAAGGCTTTAAGTAATTAATTGCTTTGAGGTTTGTTGAAAAAATACAAATTTTTAGTGCATCGTTATTGAACATTATTTCGAAAAATAAAATAAAGTAAAAAAACCATCTTAAAAGGATAAACGTGATATTAAGCAATTTTTATATGTCAATATCGGCGAGTACATTGTACACGTGTGAAGAAATTTTCGAAAGATTTAATCGGATCATAAGCAACCAAAATACAATCAGCGAGTGTTCGACTTGATGAAAACGTGCGTGCACACATTCATGCCCATGTTTCTTCCAGCGTGCCAGAGATAATTGGTCTCTACATTATATCGATCGCCAGTTCGCTCGGTGACGGTCGAATTCATTTTGGAGCGATCGACGGCGGTGATTCCATCCGAGCGGAACGGAAGGAAGAAGAACGGAAGAGAAAAGGGAGCGAACCTTCGGAGAGGAAGAAGTTAAAAAAAAAA
>NW_017304675.1:112515-117766 GCF_001594115.1 Trachymyrmex septentrionalis
CCCCGTATGCTGTGCTACGACCCTTTCTTCTTCTCGTTCTTCTCGTACCTCTCGTCGCAATCGAGGGATTACAGGAAGTGGGGGAAGAGGACGGGGGGGGGGGAGTACCGAGAGATCGCCGTGGGCTCTCTCTTTCTCTCTGCTCTCTCGCGATGGGTTTATTCGCAGTCTCTCGTTCGTATCTTTATTTATGAAATCGCAGGAAGCGGCGAGGCGACCGGGGGGGAAGGGTACGGGATAGACGGAGATTGAGAGCCCCCGCGATCCCTGTCGGCCCTGTGGAATTAATTAAGACGTCCGGGATCATGCGAGAGCGAGCTTCTCTCGTTCGCGCGATTTCGCAGGTAGGATATACAGTCTCTCGCGATACCTGCCTCAGGGACTAACTGGAAGGGCAGCAATCTGCCAGTGAGATGAGTTGAGAGCTGTAAACAGCTGGTACAAACAGCTACACCAGAAATTTCCCCATTACACCTTTTAATGTCCTAAAAAAAAAAAGTCGAAAGATTAGAGGCAGTTCTTAAATATAATCTCAGTACAGAGAAGCACGAGAATCTCTGTTATTGTAAAATAATCTGTTGGCTGTGTAAAATAATCTGGTCGACCGAAATACTGTCGGAAATACGCCAATACCTATTCAATACAATTTAATATTCTTTGTCCCGAAAAAATATGGAATACATTAGTACGAGTAGATAAGATTTAACTGGGTCCAGTGAGTCACACACGTGTTGTCAAGAAAAATCGAAAACAACTTCAAATCTGTGGATGACATTGGCGATTGTGTTGTTTACATATTGATATTTTTCGATTTTAAGATGATAAAGATCAAAGGAATGTCGGCGATTAGTGTCCTGAATACATATGAAAAAAAAATAGTCGACACTTGTCAGAGAAACATTCTTGAATATATTATATGTCGGATAGAAATCTTGAAATGGAAATATGTAGTAGTAACTCAAATTCGGTCATCCCGCATTTGTTTCCTACATTTTTCTTATCTACGTCGATAACAGTATTTCTCTCTTTGGAAGAAGCTTTACATTTACTATAAAAAATGATATGGTGATCTATATTGCTGTGATATCTAATATTAACAATATTATTATTAATATTATATATTAAATATATTGACAAAAATATACTGATATATTATTATTATTATATTAATATATTATTTGATTATTCCGTTAACTATGATTTAAATAAGAATTAAAGTCGTGTCTCTTCTAAAGCTGTTATGACAGAAATATTATTTCTAAGCAGCATAATGTAACATCATTTTTTATTTCAATGTCAAAAAACTGCCTTTGACTCGACAATATAGACGTCAATGCTAATCGTCGACGTAAAGAATGCCTTCAATGTTAGAAGTTTAGACGTTTCTCCGCTGAATTAATCTTTTCGCGTCGAGTTCGCCTGGCAGGCGATCGATAATCGCGAGCAAAAGCAAAGTTCATGAGAGAGAGAGAGAGAGAGAGAGAGAGAGAGAGAGAGAAAAGGAGATATGAAGATCAGAGTATCGATGATCTTTCGATCGACGATCAATTGATCGTGATATGATCTTCGATCGTATCTGTCTTTCTCGCTAATCGTCATCTGAACGATTTATCGTGTTCTATCGGCCGGCCAAACGACAACAGAAACGTCCTCGAGATGCTATCACTGTATTCGATAAGACCGCTATTCGCATCGCGTTTGATTATAATCTAGATTTTTATTGCAGATCGTACTGCAATTTTTTCGTACGAACGAGTACAATTCGAGAGGGTGCTTTCGCCTCTTAATTGACCAATTGCATTAAGAGCGAGCCAAAGATGAAGTTTCAATATTAAGGTAGAATGCTAATTATAAGATAATTGTAAGATAGTTTACTAAGCACTTGAATAGAAACGATTTAATTAAAGAAAGAAATGTAATACCTGGTAGCGAAAAAAAATTGAGAAGTTAACTAACAGAACTCGATTAACAATATTCGAAGCTGAAACAAGGAAAAAATATGATGTTTAGTAAATAATTATATCACTAAATAGAGATAATTAAAAAAGGAATAATTAAAAATTTTATAATATCAAAATTATTGTCGATTTAATATAGAAGTAATAATAATAATAATAATAATTTTGTAATTACAAAAATAAATAAAATATTACAAGTAAAATGTTAATAGCAACCTTCACAGTTGCTAATGTCAAATAGGAACTAAATGAAAACTTCAGCACTGAGAAAAACTCAAATTCAGAGTCAAAAGTTTACAGTTAACTTCATTGGTAAATACACTCCAATTGTTTGTAAATTATATCTTATCATTATAATTCAAATTTAATTTGTTGTTTAATAAATGCAAACGTTAATATAGAGCTGAACACTGTTTAGCTTTAAACTAAGTAATTCAACTGCAGAAATGGATTAATTATATTTGTTGTTTTTTTAACTTACATGTTTTCCATTAAAATAATACATTTTGAAACACTTGGCGCTCGAAAATAACGAAATGTTACTTTTAACTGAAGAAATTGATTTAAATTTGATCCTTGATTTAACAGTATATCAAAAAACATTAATGATACAAAATTATTGCTATATTTTAATACAAAATTTTTTAGTCCGCATAATTTATTTTTACAGCATGAAAAGTTCATTAATATTTATTGTAGAATCTCGTTAGATAGTTTTAATTCATAAATAATCAGTCTCAAAGGAAAAATTGCTCATCAAATCTAATTCATCGTTCGAACTTACGTGCGTCGGCCACGAACGACATCCTGTACGAGATAAACCGTCTGAGAATTCCTCCCGGTATATATCCTGCGATACGAAAATTTCCTCGTCGCCGGCGACTCATTGGGGAAGGATCACAAGCGAAATTCGGAGAACAAAGCGTGCGGTGCTCGGCAAAAAATCCTGAGAGAGAGAGAGAGAGAGAGAGAGAGAGAGAGGAAGTGACGTCATGCGAAAGTAACGAGCCTCGGTTAGCCGCGATAAGGCGTCCTAATCGCGCGATCTTAATGAACTCCTCCCATTAGCGCTCTGCGAGGCCGCGACGGGCCGCGACTCGTACTCATCGAAATTCTTTCTTTACTGCTTCTCTCCTAGAGAGACACAGAGACAAAAGGGAAACGAAACAAGGAGATGGAAGAGAGAGAGGAAGGAGAAATGCAGGGCAAAATTTTGGAAATATAATAATAATTATGTTCCATACATAATCTTCCGTATAATTTATTTCGCGCTTTAGAGAATTAGAGAGCAGAACTTTTTTGTTGCGTAATGTGCGACTTGTATATGTGTGCGTGCGTAATGTTTTTCCATTTGTTTAATAAAATCAATATTTTCAGAGCCGTAACATCGAGATTTTTCTAATATTTTCGAGAATACCTTGTAGAAAAAGTATAGTATATGTTGTATATAATTAGTCTCAATGATTATTATATAGTTTTTGTAGTAATTTCATTATTATTTACTTATTAATATTGAATATGTTATGTCAACACACATATGCACATATAATTTATATGAATAAATAAATTATACACAATATCAATTGTAATATATTATATACATATAATTTATATTGTATCATAAATATAGCAGTCATAAATTTTATGTATAAAATATGTAAAATGTATGTTAACTTTAGGATATTATAATTAAAAATAAGGAAAATGATTCTTTTTTCACAAGACAATTACGTTACAATATATAATTAGCGCTGTCATTTGTATATAATAATCACGTCAGAGCCTATATCAATAAGATTTCAGATTACAATAACTTTCGTCCGGGACGAATCAGAGAATTTGAAGAAACGATCTACTTACTCAGTAAGGAGAGAGCAGGAGTTTCGGCTCGCAGCTGACTCGCCTTTATACGTTGACGCCATAACAATATGCTCATGATGCATACGGCAGGGAATGAATTGTCAAACTGGGAAAACACTTGGCGTCCCCACACTTGTCGCGTTTCTCAACATAATCCGCGAATCACTTCTCGTTAGAGCACAAATGGCGAAGCGAGTCTTTTTCACGTTAGATTCAATCAGAAACACAAATGCAAACACGAATTCAGCCATTAAAGTGTTCCATACAATGTTTTGGACACTCACAATTCATATCGCATGCTTTGAATTCTCGCTTTTTTAAAATGTTTAATAACTGTCAGTTTTTATTACTAAACTTTTTCATAATTTTAATAATAACGATCGTAACTTTTGAAAAATGCAATGTAAATCGAAAATCAACTGTTTGATTTTATTATTCAGATCTCTCTCTCTTTCTCTCTCTCTCTCTCTCTCTCTCTCTCTCTCTCTCTCTCTGGAGTAAAATAATCCACATTGAAATAATTATAATATAAAATTATTCTTAATTTCCTAAAATTTTAATATAATTTTGGTCCAATTATAATTGTATAGCAAAATCATTCGTCAATATTTAATGTAGAAATTCGATAAAAATTTTATCTACAATTATAAAATTTTTGCTTAAAAAAAAAAAAAAGAATTGCCCATAAAATCGAAATTATCATTCACTGAATTTTCAAATAATCTTGCTGCAAAGCCGATCAGAAATTTCGTCTCTCAGAATTTAAAACCGTATAGTGTCAAATTTAACCTTCGTTTTAGTATAAAATAACGCTCAAATATCGAGTAGAAGTAGCGGCGACTTAAATTAGGTTAAATTTGACACTTCAGATTAAACAGTGCGGTGGTCTGGTCGCGCATTCGCGACACGAATCTCACAGGTCGATATATATCATCGTTGAACGTTGACGCGAATCGCGATGTAAACATCGCCTCAATTCGAGAAGACCTTCAATGAAAGCCCTCCTCCCCCGCGCTTAGAACTTACCGTTCTATTAAAATATTGCATATATTCTATGTATATCGCGGGTCATGGGCGAGCTCGAGCGAGGATACCGCAGATTATCCGTACCTCTACCTCCCTCCCCCCCCCCGCCTCCCTCCCTTTCTCCTTCCTCTTCTCGCTCTTTGTACACAAGGGAGCAGAGATCTTATCGCGCGCACGTTGGCCGATAAGCCGTGCCGGCGTACCCTTATCAATCGTCATCTTATCGATCGCACACACGCACGTCTACGAGACATGGAACTGCATCGATTCTACGCGACTGCTATTAAGAAATGTATCCCGAAGGAGCGCGCGCGTCTGCAGATTGAAAAATCGTGCACATTGAGAAAAAATATGGAAATCTCTTTAAGTGCAAACGGAGGTAGAAATAGGAAATTATAGAAAAATAT
>NW_017304675.1:117866-142047 GCF_001594115.1 Trachymyrmex septentrionalis
AATTATTTTTTCGGAGATTAGAAAATTTATACAAAATTTTGAAAAAAATTAATTTGATAAAATTATTTTATAAATAACGGGGGAGGGGGCTAATTTCGCAGGGGTATCGATAAGCTTGATTAGGTTCTTTGTGCTGATTAAAATTGTAGATTAAATATATGCATTGAAAAATTAATAAACAATTTTCTGTTACGAAGTCACAGACGTTTCGACTTTGACTGGAGTTCTTCAGTGTGTTAATCTTCAGTAAACAAACGAAAGTATAACGTTTAATTCGTTTGGTTTGTTTACTGAAGATTAACACACTGAAGGTGGCTTTAGTTAAAGTCGAAATGTCGTCTATGACTTTGTAACAGAACATCATTTATGAATTTTTCAATATACATTTAATCTACAATTTTAATTAGCATGAAGAACCTGCTAGACTTATCAACCTTTATTTATTTTACGAGTCTCTGGAAATATAATTTATAAATATAAAAATGCAGAACATATTGCTTCCTTACTTTAAAAGTGATACAACTTGAAAAACGTGATTTTCGAGTTGTTACTATGAATGAGTTAGATAAACATTGACCTATCAATCGTCATATACAGTTAAAAGTAGACTAATTTAACTTTAAAAAATCGTCGAATAAAAAAATGAATTTTAAGAATGAAATAAAGATGATAAAATAATATTTGATCGTGTTAAGTATAAGTTCTAATAATAGCCAATATTATTTCGTTAACCAATAATTTTCTGTGAAATAGAAAAATAGTTTCACTCCTCCTCTGGGAAAACTTAAACTTTTGGGGTTGTGTCCCTTTCGAAATAAGGGATACAAAGGTATAACGGAAACGTAAAAAATATAACAGAGTGAGAGAATAAGATAGAAAAATATATATAGTGATGTACAAATCCAAATACGATAGAAATATAATTATTAAAAACGACCGACTCTGCATCGGGATGAAACTGGAAGATGGAAGTAACGAAAGCAAGAGACTTTCCAATTAACGCATTCGGCGTCTCTTTTTTCACGCGGACCGGCGAATAGTCTTGTTGTCTCGGCTTAGCCGTGCGTGCGTTTTTGACAGGGAGCGTCCTGGATTAATTATAACTTGCCTCTGCCTATAAGTGCAAGAGGACCCCCCCCCCCCTATGCGCAAGTTTTAATTGACGCGTGCGGCTCGAGCGGCTTCGCTCTTAATTATACGATTTTACGTACTCACGCGCGAGTTGTTAATATCTTATCTCGTTTCAGAATTCCCTCCTCTATCTCGCGAGTCCCTCATTTCGCGACGTAACTCGAGTGTGTTCGGATACACTCTAAAAAAGATATCTTACATGTATATCATATAGAACAGCGTAAAAAGCGCATTGTTATACAAATAAAATACAAAATAAAATGTGATGTAAGCCCTTAATAATGTATCACCATCATACATATATGTAGCACCATCGATCTATTTTATATTATTTATTTATTAATGTAATATTACCGTTACGTACGTTAATAGATCGTATTAAATATTTTCGTGCGAAAAATTAAGATATTCAATTTATTCAATTTATATTAAATAACGTTCATGTATTATATAAAAACATTTGATATATTAAATAAAAATATTTAGATATTCAGTAATATTGATTATTAGTTAATTAGTTACCAACAAATTAATATCTTAAATCAACAATTAAATTATTAGAAATAATATTTAATGTGTGCATTATATAAATATCTTTAGATTTTAAATATTTTATAATATTATACTATCATATTTTCAATTATAAATTTAATCGTCTCATAAAATGAAACAAAAGCACGCTTAAAAATGCCTTGTATAGGCATTTCCTTATGTAGATTATATTTTTGAAACTACATAAATCCGATAAAAATACTTCTTTCTCCAATCATCACCTTTATTGGTCCAAGATTATCTTCGCCCATCCATAGCGCAATGAAATAAAATTTTACCGCTTTCAATTCTTAAATGTCACACTACGTATATCGTACTGACGAATCGTCGCTGTCGAAATGTGACCATAAATAATAAATACATATAAACCATAGAAATAAAAATGTGGCATAAAAAAAAGATCAACACAGTCTTCAACGTAGTCTTTTCGATCTTCACGCACAACTTTGGCTTCCGTACCGCACATTTTTCTCTCTTTTCTCTTTAACTTTTCCGTTTCCTTTTTCGCACGTCGCGCTTTCCTGGCCTTTTACGCCGGTTTTCTCAAAACGCTTAGAGACCACGGCGAGATGCTCGCTCTTGCGGTGCAAGTACTATCACTGGTTTCCCAGCGACCCAGGGACCCATGGCTACCTGTTATCACTCTCCTCCTCCTCTACGCTCTTTCTCTCTCCCTTTCTCTCTTAGTCTCTTCACCTTTCTCGCCGCCCTCCCCTTCTACCGTCGATTTTCTCGCTCAGTGTCACTGCCGATCCTTCTTTCCGTCCTTTGCATTCTGTTACCGCACGATAAGTACCAAGTAAACATTCGACAGTCGTTCCAGTCTCTCTCTCTCTCTCTCTCTCTCTCGCTCTCTCTCTCCCCTTCGTCCTATCTTCTCCTCGCTTCACTTCGTCTTCTTCATTGTTGACCCACCGGGTACACACCGGAAGACGGCAATTCCGGGGACCGTTCTGGGTTCTCTCTCGTGAAAGAGAAACCCGTGAATTACCAATTATTCTCGAGAATAATCGCTGACATCAATATCAAGTTATTTACGCGAATCGCACGATCGCTTTATTCGAGAGGCCAAAGGCGAAGTAATGAGAATTTTATCAGTTTATTTCACCCAATATATTTATTTCTCCTACAATAATTTCATAATACAACATTATTTTTCCCTTCCAAAATAACAACCTGTGTGATTAAACTAAACTCTTTATAGATACAATAGAAATAATTAATAATATTATGAACCTGTAACCTGTTTAAATAAAGTAATCGATTCCCTCGT
The DNA here is from genome assembly GCF_001594115.1 of Trachymyrmex septentrionalis. Lineage (NCBI taxonomy): Eukaryota > Metazoa > Arthropoda > Insecta > Hymenoptera > Formicidae > Trachymyrmex > Trachymyrmex septentrionalis. The sequence continues at coordinate 120,823 of NW_017304675.1, forward strand.
TATTGTAATTACTTCTCATCTTGATGTCACTTCGTGAATTAGCAGCAAAATTATCTAAAATAACGATTGGAAAATAAATCAATTCTAGTTAATGCACATAATTCAAATGACACTCCGCATTTAAATTAACAGCTGACGCGTTTCAACACGTTATTTAACTACTATTACCATATTAAATCCTCAAACAATTATTCTTACATGTAAAAATACTAATGACATTGTGTTAAATTGATTAACTAGGATACGTTAAAAATTCAACACAAACTTTTAACAGGGATTAGATTTTTGATACGATTACAAAATGTTTCTCTCACTGTGTATAAAACCGTAACTATCTCCCCCTTCAATTAGAGACTTTTCTTTTCCTCTCGTGAATGTACGTTCCGAGGGATTGATTCAGCTAAATTCGACTGTTCCTCGGACCTTGGCGAGACCACGATATCACGTTAGTTTTCCGACGGTGGAAGCGGCACCCCTGTCGCGTCGTACTCTCCCCCCCCCTCCCTCTCCTCGGTGCCAGGCTCGAACTTCGCTGATAACGCGCGGCGATAACGGATAACGATACCGCCGGGCCGCTCGCGATACTCTCGTGACAGTGCGCGCGCGCGCGCGCGCACTTCGGCTCTCCGTGAATAACGGAGAGCGATAACGATAAGACCCGGGCGTGAGACACGTAGGGAACCGTTTATATCTAATAAGCGCGTTCTTTGTCTCTGCACGTCGATGTGGTATCGCGCGCCGCGTTCCTTTTCCCCCTTTCTTCACCGCTTATCCCCGTCTCTCTCTCTTTCCTGCCTCCGTTCATGTCGACGAGATACCGTTTCCGAGCTTAACTCAGGCATCTGCGATGTCTCGGAACTTGGAGAACCGTCCCGAGACACGTTAACGTCTTTTTTTACGAAAGCTATCGATACGCGTTCGAGAGATAGGTATAAGAAGTGTATACACTGTGGAATTCGTAAAGGACTTCAGCGATAACGACGTGTATTTTATCTCGCGCTTGTCCTATTTCGATTTTTTTCTGCGTTCTTTTTTTCAGAGGTTCTTTTGTTCAAGGCTGCCGCAGAAAATGAATTTTGAAATTGATCCTTGATTTTTCCAGGTTTTCCTGGAAAAGAGAAAAATGGGAACTTTCTCATGACCAATGCAAAACATGCGAAAATTTTAACGTAATAAAATATGTAAAAGATTTTAACATTTAAAATCAACGATTGTAAGGGAGCTTGTATTATTAAAAATGAAAAAGAAGCTTAATAGCCTCTTAAAGCTAGTAATAAAATTTTGGAGGCAAATCCAAGCCAACAAAAAATAAATTAATATTGGAAAAAAGAATGCAGTTACGACGAAAAAAAAGAGTGATCGAATAAAATTACTGAATAAAATATAAATTTTAATTATTTTTTTTTAATCGTTTAAAGTGCACGAGTTTTGAACGTATTTGACTGTAAACGTCACATGTAATATTTAAAGAATTATAAAAATTATTTGAAACAAGAGCAGTTTAAGGAAATTGTGAGCAAAGTTCAAAATTCCAATCTCTTTTATATTTTCCCTGAGTTTTTCCAGTTTTCCAGGTCTGTGGCAATCCTGTAAGTTATATAAAATATAAAAGTATACGGGGGTCTCGAAAAAAAGTAAAAAATAAAAAATTGTAAATAAGAGCTGATGAGAATTTTCTATGTAATTATATATTTCAGCAAAACTGTTTTTTTTTTTCGTGTAGAAACTTAAGAATTGTGAAAGGGCTGATGACAATATAACGCGATAAGTAATTCGCAAATTAGTAATCAATAAAATATATTTGAATTAACATTACTTCATAATTCGTTCGTTCGTTAATTAATTCAAATATTATTAATTCGATATTTTATTGATTTATCTATATAATATATTGAGAAAACTGAATCCTCCTTTGAAAAATGAGTTAGTTTTCATGTAAAATGTAGCTTATAATATGATGAACAAAAGATCTCATAGACATAAGGCTCAATAATAAATAATTTTTGAATAATGATGCATCAGAGATGTAAAATTTAATGAACCCTGTGAGCATTTTTAATACACAACAGCTCAAAAATTATCCATTATTAAGAGAAGCATTGTGTTTGTGACATTTATATTGTTCACATTATAAGCACATTTAATGTGAAAATTAATTTATTTCACCGAAATCCAATTTTCCTTGTAATTATAGTGCGGGGACCTACAGAAAAGTTTTTAAAGGATTAAATACTTTGTAAAAAAAAGTGAAATTTTCAGGAAAAACAAATTTCTCATCTTCGTTGTATAAATAAAAACGTTCATTATATAAATATAATAATTTTTTCCCGTATACTATATAAATATAAGAGCAAGTTTTTAGATTCTCATTAATATTTTAATGGTAATTCATTTAAAGAGAAATAAAAATCCTCTGGATTTGTTTACTAGATACAAATCTGAAAGTAACTTTGCTGGATCATCAAAATAATTATGTAGAACGGCTAACTCGTAATGCGTCATCTACAATGTGCTGAGTAAGCTTAATATAATATAAGAAATAAGAGTAAAAAATTGACTGATCACAGTCGATTATTCTTCTCACATTCGACTGTGATTGATCAATTTCTTACTTCTTACGCCAAGCTTACTTCACTTGTGTAGACGACGCATAAGGGGAACGCATGTAGAGGTCAAATTGACCCAGATGCATGAACAAACGAATGTTTCTCCGTTCCATTTTTATTTGATATTCTTTTATGACATAAAGGTCCATAACACGCACAAAATTACATAAACTGCATAATCATAGCGTAATAATAAGCATCCAACATAAAGATGCCATGTTGATTTACATAAGATGCTCATTGGCGAGTCATTCGGTCTACAGACTTTATGTTATGGTTATACAGCTTATGTAATTGTGTGTGTGATGACCTTAACGCTTTCAGTACCTTCGCTCCACTGTTTCCTCCTTGCTGTTTGTTTGAATGTAGCAAAACGGCACCGATGACGCTTCAACATTTTAACTATAAGTAGCAGTTCTTTTATTCTTTGGGTCACTTTGATCCTCACGAGAGGATTTTCCTGGCTCTCATTAGTCTATTATATAGTTTTTTTTTGTTATGTACGTAAATTTCTGTGATTTCATTAATATTGTTTAATATTTTACTTGTGTTGATGAGTTACTTTTACACGTAATGTAGTTAAGATTTTTAAATAAAATCTATAGTTAAGAGGATGCTAAAGTACCGATTATTTTCTAACATTGTAATTTTTTTGATTACGCAGAATTATAAATTTTTTTCCACAACTAAAGTGTAGACAATAACGCAGTCCGAACTGTACAATTTCATATAAAAGAAAAAAAATTAGAAAATTACACTTTTATTACCAACTTCTGGTATCGAATCGTAAATATTTGTCTTATATAAAAATTTTGTACTTGTATAAAACAAGCTTAGCTCGGACTATTTCAATTTTCCTTCTTTAATTTTTGAAGTACAAATACATATGTTTGTGGTTTTGAAATAATATCTTAATAATTTTTAGTTATTTTTGATATAAATAGCGATACATCTGCTGATATTTTATTAATAATAAAAATGTTTATTGATTTTACTTAATTTTTGACAGTTTACTGTAAAAAATTAACATGCAAAAAGATAAACAATGTACGAAAATAAAGTGACAATATTACATTACTTTTAGAATGCTGGCTTAAACAGTCATATTATTCGAGTAATACTCATTATATTTCACATATTTACTTTAAATTTGAATTCAATAACAATTAAAATTTATTCGGTTATTTTTACTGTCTATGTTTACTGCATAACTAATTGTAAGCTATAAATTTACTGACCAAAATATTACCTGCATAAAGAAATATTCTTAATAACAAGAGTTCTTTAAATTTTTACCGTTTGAAAACTATTATTTTATGTTTATAATATGGATCAGAGTTCATAATTATTTATAAATAAAAACAAAAAATTTGGTTTACACATAAAAAATTAATTAATTAAAATGTAGATCAAATTGACCTCCACGAGCGTTTACGTGAAAAAAATCACGCGCCTATTTGCGGGTTAATGGCACTACTCCAAAAAGTTTTAAGCAACCTTCCAACAACCATTTTGAGTGTCCTACATAATTATTTTGATGATCCACACAACAACAGAATTTCAGTTTTATACCCAACAAAATTTTTACAGATACTTCAACAAAATCGTTCTTTCCATATTAATTTTCAATCAACAATTGCGCGTAATGCGATCTGAATCCTGATACTCAATGCGGTAAAATGATTGTTCTCTGCAGCAGGGTTTCTTTGGATGCTGATTAATTGTACCGTGCGTATTTTATCGCATTTACCACCTCGCGCTCGTTATTTTAAGTCCACCTATTATTCCATAACGCATTATTGTTTATGTTCCTCCCGGCGGAAAATACGCGAGGTGCAACGGCCGATGCCGACACAACGGAACGCAACGTAACGCAATGCACAACGCAACATGCTCGACTTTATTCGCACTGGGTAGAGAAAGAGAGAGAGAGAGAGAGAGAGAGAGAGAGAGCTCAGTTCGTTCGATAAAAGCAGCAGCGGCGCGCACGAATCGAGGTACGGTGACGGAAACGAGTGCTGACAGTGCCATAAATATTCACACGTCGTTAACTACTGAACTCCGGCGACGTTGCGTGTGTTACGAATGCAAAAGTAACACGTGCATTTGTATAATCCACTCGAACATTAATGCATCCATTCTAGCTTTTCTTTCCGAGGGAAAGGAACGAGGCGGCCGCTTGTAGGCCACCTGTAGTCTTAAGAAACGTGGTATGGAAATAGCCGTTTACGAGTGTCTTAGGCCGACAAGAAAAATGCATTTTAACGCATCAGATAAGGCGTGAAAGATGATGAAGTACGAGTTTTGTTTGTTAATACTTCAAAAAGTAATAATAAGAATCTGTAGAATCGCATAAGCGTATATATACATGTCAGAATTATCAAACAGTAAACATAACAAAATTATCATTTCTAAAAGAAGTAGAAAAAGGGTGTCAAGTATAGGCCGTACGTTACTCGAACTGTTGTATTAAATTAAGAAATGAAGCCCAAGCGGTGCTATTATTGTTACTTAAAAAATAAATTATAGATCTGTTCCTTCGTCTGATTCTTTATCGATTGAAAAAAAAAATCAATTGAGATTTATATGTCCACTTTTACTGGAGTTATGATAACAAATGTGGGCTCCATCCGTATTTGCTATTATAATTCCAGCAAAAATAGATATATTTCAATTACTTTTTTTTCAATTGCTGGACCTGAAAATGTAATGTGTACTTTACGTAGGACTGTGTCTACCTAGAGTTAACAAATAGTTAACACCGTTAAAGAGCAAATATATAATCTATAATCATATCACGGCTGCATTTTTCATTGCCAATATTAAAAGTCTATTACAGCGCACTTCTTGGCGCTCACTAATATTCACAGATGACCGTCTAAATATAATCTATACTTAGTCATACTTAAAATCTTATTATCTTAAAAAAAGTGCTACTTAAAATAAAAATTTTAAGTAGCGAGCATTTTATTGCTATAGTATTTTGAATCACGAACTTTGGAACACCCTGTATAATATGACATATTACATCATTATATATACATTCATCGCAATATTATAATGTGATTATAAAAATGTGATTACAATATAAGATATATAAATTACATTAACTACAATAACAATAATAATGACGCTGGTTAATTAATAATAATTGTTAATATACATGTATTTTTTTCCTTTCCAGATTCTCTCTGGATATTCGAACATCTAAATTAAAATAAAACTATAATTATGCATCTACGCGTAGTTTATTCTACATTAATTCAATACGCGCGATCTTAAGTACAACCTTGGTGATAATCTACGATCGTAATTTGCGATGATAACAAATCTTTTTTTGCAGGTTTAATGTGCAACAACTCAGGTAGTCTTAATTAAACGTCGACTAATATGGTTGTACGCTTTTACGCGCGCATAAATTCCTAATTCCATATTAATTATATATACCCCGAGATGTTTACTTTTCGCGATCTTTTCCCATGTCGAAATGCGCTTCCTTGTTTGCAATTCATCTCCGTGAACCCGCGCCAAACTCGTAAAGGCTTTTATTACTCTGAGAACGGCGGTGACTTCGTTCCAACATCGCTCGCATTATTTTCGATGCTCACTCAGTCGCATATTATTAGTTACAATTTATTGCGCGCGCGAATTTAAGTCAGAAACGCATAGAAAAATAGACGTAAGACAGTAAGCGAATCGGTTACTTCACAATAGAGGACGCATGGCAATAATCTTACTTCTCTACTGTAATTGGTTAATTCACTGCCTACGTCTTACTATCTTACGTTTTTACATGGGCCTTTATCAGTCTCCGCGAGTGAATTTTTCGCGAGGTTTCGCAAGCCGGCTACCGCCGATTCACGCATTTTTCACGAATGTGTGCCGCGTCGTCGACAATGCGGAGTAAGTACTTGGTGTAAGAAAGTAAGAGTGAGAAATTAATCGATCACGGTTTATTATTTCTTTCACATTCGACTGTGATCTTAGTCAATTTCTTACTCTTACACCAAGCTTAAGATCGCAGACCTTTGCATAACGCATAATGCATGAAGCGCAAGAAAATCGACCGACTAAAGTCTTTTATTTCACGGGAGGAGTGAAATCTCACTTCGGAAGACTGAAAATTGGGTCAGTTTTTGGAAAAAAAAAAGAGTGAAAAAAAAAGAGCGAAAAATTTTCACTTTTTTTTTTTGCAAAATTGACTCACAATTTACTTGGAGAGTACGTTTATAATTATGCAGCTTATGTCATTTTGCGTGTGATCGCCCTTACTCTGCACATTATAGACGACGCGTGTGTATGCGTGTACAATTTTATGTACACACATGCGTGTATATATGTTATTCGGCTGTCGATTGCGTCTCTGAGGAACCATTGCGAAACAACCCGATTATCGATCGGTTATTACTGGCTAATAAGTTATTTGCATTGCGCGATATTCAGCGAAAAAGACAGAGAGATAGCGAACTAGATAGATAGAGTGAGAGAGGGGGGGGGAGGGGAAGAGGGAGAAAAAAAGGGGAACCAGTCGAACTTGTATTTTCTGAATCACTTATCAGATCCATCTAACCGTTATACGATATCGATGCTGGGCGCGTATTAATGTGCGCAGATTAACATCGGGATTCGCGCAAACGAGTTTTCGTGCGACACGTCGCAAAGCGACCAGAAAGTCCGGTCCATCGAGGAGAGAGGACGGAGCGGGGCGGAGAGGAGAGACGCGTATCATGGCACGAGGGCAAGCCGTATTCGAATTAATAAAAACAATTCGAATTAAGTAGCGCGATTACGTCGCATAACCATTCATAATTAATTCGTCGAATGTCGAATGAAACGAGCGCTATTCGAATTAAATCGTCCCTGAGAATGTATGGAAAAAAAAAAAAAAAAAAATGTCATACCGTCGCCATTTAAATCATCATCATTAATGGCGTTTCGAGTAGAAAGGCTGGATTGAAGGCGCAACCGTAAGTGCGACAGAAAAGAAGAACTCGATTTTGATCTAGATTTGATCGGGACTTTGAAAGACGAGGAAAATTCCTCTACTAAATTTCTTCACTCTCTTCTCTTCTTTTTCCTCTCATGAACCGTCACCGGATGTTCTCGTTTATAAACGTCGCGTGGTATATCGGAATCTATTGTAAGGTTATTATCTCTGCGAGAGATTTCGATTTAGAATTCGATGAAATTTCCAAATCTTATGTGAAAAGAATTTCGTTTAAGTACCTGAAAATTTGATTTTTTAGTTATAGATCTGAAATAATTTTGTACTGTTCATAAATAAGTTATACGTTCGAGGAAATAAGCTACTCAAGATTGATGTACAATAACAAGATTTTTTTACATATTTCACTTTTTTTTTTCACAAGATTCACTAGATTACTATGTATACACAAATAACCTAATTGTTAACTTGAAAAGACAGAAAGAATAAGCACGTTATCAAATTGAATCTTGAAAAATGACAAATTGCGCATCATAGCAGAATCGTTTATCCGGCGAGGAGCGACCGACACGACGCCGCGACGCTGATTACGCGGAATCCCCCGGAGACGCCGGGCGAGGAGAACGATCCCGTTGATATGTGCGGGGGATCAATAACCCTAAGTGCGAACGGTTTCAATTAGGGTACATGCCCGCGCCAGGAAATCGCTGCGAGAAGCTCACGGTTTGAATTCTTCTTTTGTTTAATTTCATCCTCTGTCTCAAATTGAATTCCAAAATTTCTCTCTTACTAGTTGCGAAATATATATAATTAATTTAATCCTATCTTTCAGTTTAATTCCGTTGAGCTTTTTAAACCGAGAATTCTAGTAAATTTCACATCTGAAAAAATAAGTCACTTCTAATTAATAAATTTGTGAATTTTTTCTTTATTAAACTAATTAAATTTTAAAAATTTATGTATTAATATAATTCAATTTATCAGCCTTTATGTTACGTAAATTTAAAAACTTAAAAAGTGTATGTCGACAATGATTGCAGCCTTCCAATATAACTAAAAAAAAATTCAAAAGAATTTCTAATTATGATGAATTACGTAGCTGAGAAATTGCAATACTTGAACTTAGCGTAAATATAATATGACAATCGGCCTATACAGTGTGAGAAATTTCTGGTTGAAAATAGACGAATCAGAAGTTTCGGATGATATCATCGATCAGAACTCTAGTTACTCCCACTAGAAATATAATAGATTCGAACAGAAAATTCTTACCTGTCTTATATTTTCAGTCGAGAAGAATTTCAATTGATATAACCAGACCTTCGCATGAATAGAAAATTATATAATAACCGAAAAATAAGATTGTAAAACATATAAAGGTTATTTAAAATCATTACACTATTTAAAAACTAGGAAAATATCTCAAGGTCACCCGCATGTTTCGGTTATACGATTTAATATTCAATCGCATTTCGATCAAGCAACCTTCTTCGCGACTGCAGATTGTTCTGCTTGTTTTCTGTGAATAACATTAGGCGACTAATTTAAATACCCCACTTTTTTTATGGTATTTCGCACGGCAACCAACTTCCTTCACAAAACGGGGTCGAACCAGTAGATCGATCAGCGAGGAGGACGCGTGCGATCTCCACGACGGGGAGAAAACGATGGGCATGAAAAAGCGCGCAGGCGGAAACGACGACGGCGAGATTCCGTGTAATCGCGAAGAGAGAGAGAGAGAGAGAGAGAGGGGGGGGGAGGAGAAGAGACGTCGAGAGGACGGCCAGGATGGATCATCGCTGTAGTGTCGGTGACCGTTGGCCTCTTCGAGTACCTAATAGAGGGAAAGAAGGAAGAGGAGAGAAAACGAGGTACGAAACAAGGGAGAGAAGAAGACGGAGGAGAAGAAGAGAGAAACTCCCTGGCGCCGTGTTATCTTATTCGTTAAGATCCTCCGGCAACGGGAGTGACAGTGGGGGAGGGGAAACAGATCCAACATACAGTGGTCTTACTGTCTCGTCCATTCTCTCACTCTCTCTCTCTCTCTCTCTCTCTCTCTCTCTCTCTCTCTCTCTCTCTCTCTCTCTCTCTCTCGCTTCCTCTATTGGGAGTGTGAGGGTCCCGGGGGAGAAAATCCAGGAATGGCTCTTCGAGTCTAGACGACGCGAGAGATAGCCTGGTCCCTTCTTCTCCCACCCTTTCCTCCCCCCCCCCGTCCTTTATCAGCCTTACTCTTCCATCTGCCTGAGAAGATGGACGGATACTCGCGGTTTGATACTCGGAAGCCCTACGCAGTGACCAGCGTTGACTTTTTAGGATCGCAGCGGATGCTGCGGTAGCCCGCGTGAAGGCAGTCGCGGATACAGCACTCGTTATATTTAGCGTTAAACGCAGACGACTTTGAACCTTGAACTTCATACGTTTTCTATAAAGCTCTAGTTGCGTCTACTCTATAAAATACAACAGCTCTGTACTGAAAAAAAGAGTCTAAGTAATAGCTACGTTGGGTAATATATTTTCAATCAAATATTCAGTTAATATAAGACGAATAATTTTATTTTTCTAAACGTTTAATATATTAGGTACCAAATACGTAATAATATAACCAATGATTATCGGTTTGGTAATGATTATTAAATATTTAGAAATTAAAATTACATATTTTTTGTTACGCCGGTCAAACTCTTTTCTTACGTCACGATAAAAAGAGCGATTATATGAAATAATAACAAAATGTCGAAGTTTATTTAACAAAGAACTAAATTATTTATCGCATAGTTCATTCGTGAGTCCTTAGAAATGTATTTAAAGGCCTTAACTCCTCCACCGAATGAGTCCCTCCGATCTCGCCTCTTCATATCACTTATCTTCCTCTTTTACGGTTCTCATTCTATGTCTCGATCCTTCCTCTCTTTCTCTCTGGGACTCTATACCTTCTTTCAGGAACTGACCTTCCCCTGCTCTAATTTTTCCCTATTAATCCTTACTTATTTGCGCGTCAACTCTTACCCTCTTGACCTGACAGGATTTCATACATTGCCGACTATTTATTGTTACCCTAGATCTAACAATATTATAACAGATAATAGTAAACCTAAAGCCGTAAGAAATCAACAAGTCACAGTCGATTATTCCCTTCACGACTATGACCGACTAATATCTTATGGCTTAAAATTAATCCTATACCTATTGTGCTTCAGGATTAACGGTAAATCGCGTAAAGCCGTAATCACACTAGTGATTACCAATTGAATTGCAATTATGATCGATTACGATTACTTCGCTCCGATTGGTTGAAAGTAATCGCAATCGCAATCCAATCGGCAATTGCCAGTGCGATTACGACTTAACGCATAGTTAAGTCCCCTCCCTTCGATTTTCCTTTGAACTTCTCGCCGCGTGGAAGACCGCGGCGCGCTCGGTGGATCTCGCTATCTCGGGGGAGGTTCGACGCGGACCTTACGATCGGACGCTGCTCACCCCCCCGGTCGTGTACGTTATCGGGAAAATAAATTATACGCACCGCGACGGCGGCGGCGGTGCTACCGCGAGCGAGATACCGCCGCAATCGGCGTCGTATCTAAAAAGCTCGCGCGCCGCCGGAAGCTCGACTCTCTTTCTCCTCTCTTTCTCTTACTCCCTCTCTCACCCTCCCCGCAGCTCCCTCCGACGTCGACGTCCGGCGTCGGTGTGACTGTTACAGTGTATCTCTACGTACGTATGTGTGCGCGCGGGCGTGTATATATCCACGTCGCGCGCAGATGCCGCAAAACCCCCGAGCAGGAGTAGCGACGGCACCGAAGTCCTCCACCGATAGCCTGATGGTCATTTCTCATTTGTGTAATCTGCGCCACCCCTCGAGCCGAGCTTTCTCTATCTCCTGACCACCCCCACACCCGTCCTACGCAACCCATCTCCTGTCTTTCTCCTCTCACCCCCATCCACCCCCTCCCCCCTTTTGAGCCTCCTCTCGTCCGCGAGAGCCGCCGCTCTTTGGGGGGATGTGTGCACCGGCCGGAGGTGGGAGGATAAGCGACCATTTGTTCCGCGGGGCGGTTTTTGACGAGGCGCCCTAATCGCGCCATCCCCTTCCCTCCCCCCCCTCACTCTCTCTCCCCCCCGGCATCGCCAGCCACCCCTGGCGGGCTAATCGTAATTGCGAGCGACGATAAAAAGTGTCCGCCGCTTTTTCACCGCCCGGTGAGGTACGAGGAGGGCGAGTTACTCGCTACTCTCTTCTCCCCCTTCCGCGAAAGGACAACGACGAAGTGTAACGCGAGTGCATCGCGCGAAAGCCACCCGGAAACGGTCGTAATTGTGGGCCGTGGGAGTGATATTGCCGCGGGACCTTCAAGGGTGGCTCTTCAACGTCGAGATGACCTGTTTTCGGGGGATGCTTGCCGAGAACAAATCTCGCGCCCATTTATTAATGAGGATTTATGAGCATCGAGGAGATTTTTATTAAAGAGTTTAATCATTCTTATTAAATAAATATTGCAGTTCTGTTGTAGAATCCAGATCATTTCTTAGGTTTCTCTTGGAAAATGTAATTATTATTATTATACGCTAGTTTACAAGATTTTATATGTAAGAGCGTATGGAGAGTGTCTCTAAAATTATTTTCATGGCCAAGCCCGAATTTGTCATCAAAGTATTTTCTTCAGATCTAATTTTTTAAAATACAAAAAGAGCCATTCCTTTTTTATGCACGAAGTGCCCCAAATTTACGACTTAAAATGCTGTAGCAAGAAAATTCTTGAAAAATTAAGTGGAACAATTATTTGTAATTTTTTATTTTTAACACAGTGGCTTTCGAGACAATGAGGGGTATGACCAATTATAGACTACTTTTAGGCAGTCACTAATATCGCACACACGTGTCACAATCGTCTGAATGTAATCTATCACTGGCTTTACAGACACCCTTATCTCTTAAAAACTACTGCTTAAAATAAAAAAATTTACAAATAACTTTTTTATTTAATTCTTCGACAAGTAGCTTATAGGATTTCGAGTCGCGAATTTTGAGACACACTGTGCAATGAAGTTTGATTGAAATTATAAAATAAATTAAAAGTGTTGTGGGCGATTAATTTTTATTTATATGACTTCAAATCGGAGATTCACGTATTACAGTCCATCAATATGAGAGTCGTCTAGTATATTTTCGTTCCAATATATCTCTCTGATAACGTTTCTCAATTATCATCAATATTTGATCCTGATGAAAACATTCACTTTGCTTATCACTTGTTTTCCAGGAAATTTCCGGAATATATAAAATTCCAGGATCCAAGAATATTCAAAGACCGCTGGACACCATGGACGAGTTCACTGTAGAATCGGGAAAAAAGCGACATGTTAGATAATTCGTAAGAACATTTCCGGAAGTATTTATTACCCGTGGCGAAGAATGTGTCGGTTTTTGCGGGTCTGAGGGTCCTTGGACACGATGGTGTAGCGTCGCTCTGGCGGAGGACTTTGACAAATCGTCGATCACCCCTTGAGGGCCGGTGCTTCCTATCTCCGGGGCTTTTCATCCCTGACGGGCCGGACAATGGTCTGCGACAAAACTGAGCTATCCCCCTCCCTCCCACCTCTCCAGGCCCTCGAAGCGCAGTTTTTTCCCGCCCTTCACCGATCTAACGATTCCACCGTCATGTCGTCGTCAAACCGGGCATCCGGCACACTACGAAGTCGACCAATCCGCAAAGTGACGAAGATCAAACGCGTATCTCCGTTAGATGAATCGCTTTCCATCTCGGACATGCTTTCGTCCTCGAATTTATCTACTTTAATCGCCTTTAATCCTGGAATCTATTTTATTTCACGCTCCTATATTTAGAAACGTGAAAAGTTATGAAATTTCGTACGTTATACGGTGTGCGATTTTATTATATTTTTTAATATTTCTTATTTTTTATTTTCAAACAATAATACAATAAGATGCAAGATAAATTTATTATTTTCATTTTACTTGCAAATATATATATAATAGAATAGAGAAAAAAATTGATACTAAATTTATTATCAATCTTTCACACAGGTGTTTCAGTTCCCAAGAAATTAGAAACGTAAATTGGAAACTGTAGAAATTACAAAAAAAAGAAATTAGGAAACTATTTCGGGAGATTTCGAAAACGAGTTGACGCTATTTCCGCCAGTCTTGTAGATAATTCGGCCTTGGCGAATAAACGGCCGCACTGTTCACCCGTTCGCTAGATCCCGTCGTAGACGAAGACGAAGAAGGAGCAGAAACGAAGAAGAAGAAGAAGAAGAAAACAATGGACGAGGAGAGGAGAGGCGAAGGGAACGTTTCCGCGTGATAAGATAAGGCCACCTTATCGTTGCTGTTCCGCGATACTGGCCTGGGGGCTAGTCGAGAGACCCGTGTAATCGGCGTATTTGCGACGCGCGACACGACCGGTATTTGACCCGAACATCGATTCGCCATTAAGCCATTAACGTGGACAAGCGCGCGCCGCTCGGTCGTTTCCTGGTTACAGCTTTCTTCAAAAGTCGCGTTGGACCAAAACAAAGAAAAAAATCCGAGAAATAGACGCGCAGCAAGCAACACCACTACACGAAAGATTTCGATTTTGCTGAAACATCTAGAAATTTAGCTCTAGATATAGATTTGAAAATAATTCTGTTGGACCATCAAAATTATTATGTAGGATCACACATTCATGTCGGTTGCTAGAACATCATCAATTTTTTGCAATATCGCTCATTATGATTGAGTGCCGTACATAATTAGGTCCAACAAAATTTACGATCAGATCAGTGTGTAACTAAATTTTTAGATATTTTAGTAAAATCATTCGTTCTTTCCGAAACAAATCCAATTGGGGGTCTTGCCAATTTAAACGGTAGATATTGATATGTAAATATAATATAATATTGAACGTCATAATTAATATTTATACAATATGTATATGTATTATGTCTGATATTTCATACAATTCATTAATATTGCTGTTATAATATCGTATTAATGAAATAATTGTGCGCAATATAATAATTAGAATATCAAAATAGAATGAATTATTAAATTGTCATAACTATTCAATGGAATTATTATTGTTCTATTATTTGTAGAAAAAATAGAATAAAAAAGAATTAGTTAATAGAATTTCAATAAACTCAAAGTTCGATTCCCGCAAAGCGATAGAAAGGAATATAAGGGTCAAATAACGAGTATATAAATGTTACAAAATGTAATATATTTGCTCTTAAAAGAAAACAATAACCTATAATACGTTTATTCAGTATAGTCTCTTGAAACATACCATTATTCCCTTTTAGGGGTGAATACATTACATTTATAAAATATTTTTATGCTTGTTATTTGTCCCTCATTTCTCTCCTATTACTTCAATATAGAAAGTATTTGCAAACTATACATTTTTCTTCTAAGAAGATTAATAAATCGATAATCAAAATAAATTAAAAAAATTATTTAATAATATAATTCTTCTATTAATAATAGCTACATATATATATAATATATATTTTATTTCTAATTTTGTGGACTATAAACAGAAAAATATCATTCTATTGCTAAGAAAAGTAATTACTCAATTTATCATTTTTCTTTTAAATAACAATTATTTTTAACAAAGAATATTTTCTTGATAATAATCTTAAAACATATATTGTACTTACTACACATTTTAGGAATTCATTATTACATACTCAAAATAAGAATTTATTTTCTTTTAAAAAATGTATCACAAAGTTTTATAGAAGAAGCAACTTTATATAATAAGTAAATCGAATTTGTCTTGATTTAATAATCTTGACTGTGTGAAGCATCAAACTTTCTAGGCCTCAGAGTATATTATGAATAAATTTGATGCTTGTAATGAACTTATGATAGATTTGCGGATGTATATACTTTTGAAATGCCTGAAAAGTAACAAGTAATTACTACAGTATTTGCGTACAGTATTTTCCTGTGCGTACCTCTGCCATAATCGAAGGGGGTAAAGAATTGCACTTTTAATTTCTCTTGGGAAATTACAGTTCAAAAAAACCCGCTTCGTGAAATTGCGTAGCGTTAAGGGGGCTCGGCCGAGAAATCGAGACAACAACCGGAAGTGCAATGGCGAGCGACGGAAGACCGCGCATCCCGCGTGTTAAATGCGGGTTGAACTGCACGCGGACACGTGTTCGACGTGGTGGTGACGACAGGTGCGAAGCCTGCCTCTGGAGGTGACGCGCGAGCGCGACCCTCGTTTATCCGGGGGCCACACGTGTGCGCCTTCCGGTCCCGTTCTTCATCACCGAAAGGATGTGGCGAAGACCGCGGCTCCTCGAACACGTGGCAGGACGTCTTGAGGTCATGGACGAGAGGCGGGCCTTGAAAGAGAGTTCCGCAAGACTCCGGGCGCTGGCCACCTTGACACCGAGGATACATCGATCGTTGTTCAAGATCACACGGGGCACGCACATGGATCTGATTACTGATAAATACTACCGCATAGCATCTTCCCGAGGTCTCGACTATGTATTACTTTAGCACGTTGCATCATTGCTGTGATAATTAGTGGTTTGAGAGAGACTAATGTAAATGTACTTCTTCTTCTTCTTCTTTGTAATGTTATAGGAAGTACAGTTTTGTGTTGTTAAAATAGGCTTGTTGGTACCCCAAGAGAGATATAAATATTTTCTTTCAGTAAGCTGCCAGCCTCACTAAACACATATAAAGAACTCCGTGTATGAATTAAAATTGGGTTCCAGCGGGTGAAATGAGTTTCCACATATAATGTAGCCTATAATGTGAAAAACAGAAAATATTATCAAGGCTCAGTAATGGATAGTTTTTGATTTATGTCGTATTAAAAGTAGAACTTACATCATAACGTAAAAACTATCCATTATTAAGTCTTGTGTCTATGACACATCTTTTGTTAAACAGATTATAAGTTAAATTCCAAGCTTGAGCAAAGATATTAAGTGTCTTATTAATTATTAAAAATTTTCACTAAAAAATTTATTTATGGCATTTGCTGTAAATCGCCTTTTATTTCAAGAACCCTTTAAACTTATGTATAATTCCGATAACCAATAGATAACAGTACAGATAAAGAAATATGAAAAATGTATGAAAAAAGTATAAATAAGTGCTAATATTTTGGTCAAGGTTTACATGTGAAAACTAATCATTTTATCGGAACTCAATTTTCCATATAAATAGCGCGAGATTTTTTTTTTTTGAGACTTGTAGAAAATATTTTTTTCATTTTTGTCGAAAAATTGAATCTTAATAAAGAATAATTAAATTATTAATAAAAAGTAGAATAAATTCTACTGTCGATGATAGAAAGTTATTATTATTATATTATTGTAATCCAATATAAACTTCTGTCACACGTAATAATGCAGTATTTTGCTAAGTAAATTATTAAATCACCACTGAATAATTTTCTCAGCCCCTGTAATTATTGCAGCGAATATATACTTAATGTAATTATCGTTACGCTTTATGAATAATTCGTGGCGCTCGCGTTTCACGCATGCAATTTTCATTCTTCTCAATTGCAGTCTTTAATCGGTGCTAACGCGATTTAAAAAGGCGCTTTGTGCAAAGTTACTCCCTTGCCGCATTCATTATTATATCAGCCGTCATAAATCGGGACGAGGATTTTTATTTTTATCCCGAGTGCGAGCGCCACGTGCGGCGCTTGTGCGTCAAAATCGAACGATTGACTTTCGAATGGACAGAGAGAAAAACAGAGAGAGAGAGAGAGAGAGAGAGAGAGAGAGACACATCTCTCTTTCGAGTTAGACGCTGATAAATTCGTGATCAATTACGAAGCCGGTAAGCTCGATCTCGCAGCGAGCCTCGCCTCGCCTCGTCGAGTCGACTCAATCCGCGAGATATCGATCGGCCAATTGGCGGAAGGAGCCGCCGGTGCGTGGAAATAAAATCCCATTTCCATTCCTGACTGACAGTCGACTAATTTTTTTCAGACTTATTGAAGGACCGTCTCGCGCGACGTAGACACCGAGCCATCGACAGACGCCGTCGAGGTTTCTCCCGTTAGGACATTTCGCGTTATAAAGCCAATTCATACCGTCAGCAATCGGCGATTCCGAGCCAGTTGAAAGAATACGACCGAGACAGGCAAGCACTGATGAAAAAAAAAAAGAAAGAAATGAAAATGGGATCGTCACGAATTTCCTTCGTCGTTTAATTGCTTATTAATTAAAATTAATCTTAAGTTCGATCGTACCGTATATAAGTTATATTTCATGTCGTCCAGTTTAACAGCACGCAATAAAATATATACTTTAATGTTTTTTTTTTTTAAATAATGGCTTTGAATCGTTAATAATTAATAATTGTTTTTATATTTAAAATTATTTTTTTAATAATATTAATGTAATAGAATAGAACAGAAATTTATCACTTCAGCTTATATTCATAAAGAAGAGATTTAGTTTGCTATATCTTTTAACCTCACACCAATATATCTTATAATTAACTTCAATCCACTTATATCTTATGATTAATAGCTGAATGCTAACTCTATTAGATAAATGTCTCACTTTTTATCTAAACTTAAACATTCTTTTCGTATCTTAAATGTCACAGTTTTTGACACTTTACACCTTAATTTATATAACATTCCAATGTAATGTAATGCTTCATTTCTTATTTTTTATTGAAATTATATTGTTTATGTAAAATATCTGTTTATGTACAATCTGTCTGTAATTTGAGTTCTTCCAGTCCAAATTTCTTTTATGATTTAAGACTTAAAAAAGTTCAGGATTACTTTCCAAAATCTCTATTTCATAATTTTTTAATTTAATGTGAAATCTTTATTTAATGAAAATTGAAATTTGAACATAAATGATGGTGGACATTCCGTTTTGTCCCAAAATAAAGACAGAGTTAAATTTCAAAATTATATAATATTAAATATAGAATACATAAAAAAATATAAGATTCCATTTAGATAGGTGCTTTATCAGAATAAAATTTAACTTAATTTCAGAGATCTATCTTCAAAATCAAAAGAATAGATTTTCGCACATAAACGCGCATTCGGCGGGATTTTCACTGCGAGAGATTTCAACCATCATCCGGAGACTTTATCGAAGAGACAATCGCGTCGAAACCGATCGCGCAAATTCGCCTTCAGCCCGGTCGGAAGTGACGATCGCTAGTCTCCGCTTAAGAAAATTCCGTCTAGGGGCGGCAAACTAGAAACGAGGACTTTGACGGCGACAGGGCATCAACGAGAATCGCCTTTAAATGAACTGTCGAACTGCCGATCAGAGAGATGGCGAGGCAGCGATCGCACAAATTGACTCTCGTCGGTCGCCAATAAAAATTCAATAACCCTCCGGTTATTGTCGAAAAGTTTGGGGCGGACCTTTTAGCAGAGGTGCCCCCCTTTCGATTGCCGTTTTCTATTTTTTTCTTTTTCATTTGTTCGCCGACGCTCACTGGAAAAAATGCTCGACGATGCTATCGCGACACCGCGAATTGGCTGCTGACGTTGGTTACCCGATTTCCCTCTCTTTTCCACCCCCTTTTTCTCTCTCTCTCTCTCTCTCTTTCTCTCTCTCTCACTCACTCTCTAGGAGCAACCGGTCCACCAACACCTCTCTCTATGCCCTTCCTCTCCCTCTCGTCCTGCGTTTGCGGTCGAACGCCGCGTGCTGCACATTTATATTCCCGCCTGTCCGTTCACACAGCTGTGTTTTTGTGTACAAATTAATCTCCGCCGCGTGAAAAATGGGAAGAGACAGTCGTTTGGAGTTGATAGCGATTGTTTCATCGCGGTTTCAGGTGAATACGTCGTCGGGTTTCGATAAGAGATCGAAATTGGGCTCTCCATCCTTTCCTGATGATGTCAACCGGCGGGCCAATAATGACGTTAATTGTCACGCTCGTTATAAAAATTAATGGAAGTAGATCTCATTTTGGTTCATTCGTCAATCAAAGCAATTATTAAATTATTTACAGATAATATCGCTCCCTCGTTTCAAAGTTAATATAAAAAATTAAATTTCACAGAAAAAGGAAAAACTATTTTTCAACTTCAGAAAATTACTGACTAATCAAACAATAGCAAGAAGTATGTTTTCTTAATACGATCGAGGTTACTTTTGTTTCATAAACCTTAAAAACTACCCTTATTGAGCTGTAATAGTTTTTATGATTTTTTTTTTTATAAAGTTAATTCAGTTCAATTCTGATGATTGATAAAGTAATATTTACTTAACTCTGCTTCCACAATTTGTTTACAAATTGTGTCACCGTCATATCCGTCGAGTTAATTTTTTTATTAATGTTATTTCCTATTTTATTTTATGTTAAATTAACATTTTGATGGCCCATTTAGGACACACGAAATGAGTTGACTCAAATTTTCTACCTGAATAAGAAAACATCTTGTACATCTTGTTCACATTATTACCTTCATTATTTCTGCGAAAGGAAGAACGGCCCGAATTTATATTGTTATTTACCACCAACTAAATATACAGCGTAACGAAATAATCTCGAAATTATATCGCCACGTAGGAAAGATATGGCAGACAAAAACCAGATCCGCTTGTTTCCATTTCCTTTTTAATCGGAACGAAAGCATCTGGTGGCCGGGCCCTCATACCAGCCAGATAAGGGTTAATCCGTCTTAGACCGGCGAGCCTCACGATCCCTAATGAGATACCGGGTGTCAAAACTCCGACACGCGCACAGAAACACACGGGCGCGTATACATGTATATATATACTATATATATATACATACTGTAGCCACCGAATAACGGATCGGCCCGATTAGATCGTGTCGATAAGGTCGTCCAAAAGGCCCAGGTATACTTTGCTTCCCCCGTGCCTCTCGCCATACCTCCTTCCAAGTATCCTCCAAAACGAGAGGGATTGAGGAGGGGGAGGAGCGGGAGGGTATCCTTCGAGACAAGAGAGACAGGGCGGGAGGGGGTGGATGGGAGGGAAAGGGAGACGGGAAGACGGGAGGAGACGCGGGCAGAAAAGATAAAGGGAGGACTAAAGAGCGGAGATTAGCGCTAATGCACCATCGGGGAACGAGATGACGGCGGGAAGCGGGGTAGGGGAGACGGGGTTCATCGTATCTCTCATATTTCAGAGCCCCGTGACGTCGTGGAGATACCGAATCATTCCCACCTAGAGCCGACGTTATTTTTAGTCCACCCGGTCACCCGCCTCGCCTTTCCGTTCGGCACGGCGGCCAATGTCTCTCGGATGTCGTCCCCGCGGAAAATCGCCGGAAATTCCCTCGACTTTTTATTTTCTCGGGGAAATCCGCGGATATCTGTCACTCGCAATCGGTACCTTTCCAAATTCGATCGGCGTTATTTGTTAAATATTTAAAGCCGTAGCTGACTGCACTCGGAGAAAAGGTTTCTTCGATTTAGAGAAACGTTCCTTCGCTGTACGGTTGAAGAAAAAATTTCTTCGATTTAAACATTTTTTTTTGTTTTTTAATCAAATAACATTTATATTTTATTTAAAGAAATTATGTTCAAATCCAAGAAATGACGAATTAGATTTGACGTAATTTCTTTCAATCAAATAAATTGTATTTGATTTTAATAAATAATGTTTAAATCGAAGAAATTTTTTCTTTAACCGTAACAGCAAAGAAACGTATCTTTAAATCGAAGCAAC
>NW_017304675.1:142147-143821 GCF_001594115.1 Trachymyrmex septentrionalis
AAAATAATGTTTAAATCGAAGAAATTGTTTCTTTAACCGTAACAGCAAAGAAACATATCTTTAAATCGAAGCAACCTTTTCTCTGGTTGTAGCTGACTGAATATTATATTTATAAATACACAAATGCTCGACGTAATGTTGCCTCGTGTAAAATTATGAATATTTATAAAACTGTTATTAATATATTGTACGAGTGCGGGCAAAGGTTAATGTTATCGGCTTGAAGTTCGATAAGAGCTCATAAACAACGTTCAAGTAGAAGAAATAAAAGTAGAAGAAAGGAAGATCTGATCTCAACGCTCAGACACATTTCGACATCTCCGAAGGTTAATCGATAATATTGGATGTTTTTCACAATAAAACTAGATACATTTCGTAGGAAGAGGAAAGAAAAGTCATCTCTAAATAAAAAAGTATTCTAAGTGAAAAAATACTTGAGTTTTTTTTCTTCGCAATATTTATAAATTACATCCAAATAAGATAAAAAAGAAAGCAAAATTTAACCTGATCAAGAATTAATCTCGGATATTAAACGGCTTTATAATTAAACTAGATATGATAAGCATAACTAGATAAAACTCTTCTCATAAAGTCTCTCTAAAAAGCAAGTTTCTTCGGTTAGAAGAAAATTGAGAAATAAAAGAACATCTTTTTACACCGGTTATACATGAGTAAAAATTAAAATGCTCGCGAATAATATCTTACACAATATTTGTAAATTACATTAAATGAGAAGAAACAAGATTTTACTTAGTTAAGAATTAATCTTTGATATTAAACAACTTAATGATTTTAATCGGCTTAACTTACTTTTTATCTCCTTCTAGTTTTAAAACTTATAATTTTTAGAACTAGAAAAAAATAAAGAGTAAGTTGGACCAAAGTCGAAGTAAATTTATTTTAGTAGAAATAGACCTAAAGATATAATGAGTAGAAAATATAAACAGATAAGTCTTCTCTTAAAATCTCATTAAGAAGTATTTCTTTCGAGTCGAAGAAAATTTAGAAAGAAAAGGAGAGTAAAAAACATCCTACATGTCGGTTGAAGTTGAGTAAAAATATTTGAATTTTGTACGGAACATTTGAATTACATTAAATAATATAAAGACAAGATTTAATTTAATTAAAAATTAATCTCTGATGTAAACGGCTTTCTAATTAAATCAGATATAATAAATATAACTAGATAACTATCTGGTCGTAAAATTTCATTAAAAAACACTTTCTCCGAGTCGACAAAAATTGAGGACAAAAATAAAAATAAACGAACCCTTTTTTTCTTTTTTACATCGATTAAAGTGAGTAATGAGTTTTCGACTATAATAAGTAGCTGCTGGCACAATTAAACTGGATACGTATCTCCCCTTGGAATCATCCTGAAAAGATCGTCTTCGGATCAAAGAAGAAATACTCGCGTCCAACAAGATTGCCCTTTCTCTCGAACGTATCCAGAGAAGCGCCGCGAGAGAAGGAGAGCGACGGATAGACAGATCAGAGGGAGGAGGATGAAGGGTAGAAAATACAGCAGGAGCACCGCGTAGTACCGAGCTAGGAACCACCGACACCGCCGCCCACTCGTGTGGAAAAATGATAGCAGCGCACTGACTGAGTGCCCGTGCTCCCATCCCCGCTCTCCGCGGGCGGGGGGAGGTCGAGGGTGGACGACGGGGGGGG
>NW_017304675.1:143981-150297 GCF_001594115.1 Trachymyrmex septentrionalis
CCCCTCCCCCCCACCGCCGTTCCGTCGCCGCGGACCTCGTGTAATGATCGTATTCATGCATCTGGAGGACGAAGTCTCGCAATTGTTGTCTTTCCTCGTTTCTATTCCCGATGCGACCGATGCATCATCTCGCAAACTGCACTATCTCTCGGCCCGCAGTGCAGTGAGAGAAGCGATGTGGGAGAGGAGGAGAAAGAGATATGGAAAGGAACGATTTTGCGGAAGTATCTGAAATTTTCGATCTAATACAAATCTGGAAGTGATTTTTTGGAAACAATTATTTAGGTAATTCTGAGATAATTTCAATATTTAATTGTTGTGACAACTGTACCTAAGTTCTAAAGCTTTATGGTGATTGATAAAGGAAAATTCAAAGTTTCACACCTATAATTTAGAACCTCATAGTATCAATCGTATAAATTGCATCAACTAATTGCAAGTCTAAAATTTTCACTCCCAAACGACCCGTTGCTGCAGTCCGAGAGTTAAGCACGATGAGCAATATGCTGCGAAAAGTTTTGATACTTTATCAACCTGAACATAATTTTAATAGACCGTCTAATAAAATTATTTTCAGGTCGATATCTAAATATTCAGATACTTCAGCAAAACTGTCCTTTTCATATGAAGAAAGAACTGACAGATGGCGCGTCTTCTGGATTTTCATTGCATTCCTCTGCACTTTCAATCCCGAGCGAACTTTAATTCGGTAGTATTCTGATTCGAGGATCGACTATAAATTGTATCCACTATTCGATAATATTCTACGTAATCAACCGTAAAAGTTTTCAGAGAAATGTTTAAAAAGCTCTAGAGAGATAAATTTTAAATGCAATCGTATATCATAAAGAATCTATTATCTTTATAATTTCTTTCCTTTTACAATTATTTCTTTTATAATTTTGTATACTTATAGCATTATTCGTACATTTATTTCATATTTGATAATATTTAAAATCATCCATCCTTATTAATATTATATATTTTATTATATATCACACTGAGTAATGTTCACCGAGAGTGACTCTATCGCGAGAGAAACGGGAATCGTAATCCAACCTTAAACATCCCCAAATCGGGCCAAGAATCAATGGGTAGTTCCCGGGACGTTCCGTATATCCACCCTTCCACCGTCGAGGAGCCGATTAGTCGTCGACGACCCCGGCTGCTCTCGCTGGCAGAAGTTCGCATTATCATGTTCGAATTCATTGATTCCGGAGCGCCTCGAGCGGGGTAGGAAGGGGGATGATGGTGAAGAGTGCGGGGACACGCAAGGGGCCGCCGGAGGCGTAGAACTTGGCGTTATCAGGGCGTTTTGTATGAAAGTGTCTACGAGGTGTGATATCGGCGAGCGCCGCTCGCCTTTTCGTCCGCCGGAAGTCGTCGCGCGATGCGAGACCAACCCCACCGCGATTGTGGTACGGGGGTGGGTGAAGATCGTGAACCAGGATGCCCGGGTCGGTCGAGAAATAAAAGTCACAAACGCCTCGTTCTTATCGTCCGTCTTATCTTCGCTCTTCGAATTTTCGCGCGAAGAGAAGTTTTAGGAATTTAGAATACATCGAATATTTCTCGTAATTTTATTCGAGGAATGATGTCGATTTTTAATCCTGCTTCTCAAATCTCGAGCTATCTCCCTGTCAGTATTTTGGTCATCAATTCTCCTCTTTATCTCCTTTTTCTGTATTCGATAAAATATATTTTTCAGTATTATTAATTTGATTTAATAATTAATTAAACTATTTTTTTATGAATGATTGACATATATCTCTTTCGCATAAATATTTTCGCAGATATTTATCTATACTTTATTATATCTTTACGGTCTAAAAATGCAACGAATTCCAATACATTTCTTATCCCCTTTTCCCGTGTTTAATATAACATTTTTAATTTTGATTAATAATTAATAAAAAATATATTTCTTATAAATGATTAAAGTACACTTTCCTGCGTGAATGTATTTTCATAGGTATTTATCTACACCTTATTATACCTTTACGATTTAAAAGCGCAACTGATACATATCCTGATATATATTCGGACAGCGAATTCGAGAAACGATTAAGTGTCGCGACTTCGGTTGCACGAATACAGGATCGCAGCGATGAGAAATGCATCACGAGTACGCGATGGATTCGCCGAGATATACCAGCGCTTTATATAGATAATGCGCTTTCGCGAGAGAACGATCCGGATCGAAACTCGGCCGCGTCTCGTCGCAAAGCGGCGCGAGTTTCTGCCTTTCCGCTTGAAAAGCAGCGATACGAACATACGCGAGCGAGCGAGTAACCCACTTATTAAAATAGATCAGTCTGGAATCCAAAGTCCGATTGCATCGATAGTCCGTGGCAGAAGACAACAATACTGGCGGGAGAGGTGAAAATAGTTCATTAAGGCAAGCAGCAGTGAACAATTCGAGTCTCTTAAATAAAAACATTCCTTTTGCGTAAACATAAATTTCTGACTGACGAAAATGAAAGGTTTTAATTTTCAAATTTTCATTGCTAATCTATCGTGAAAAAAGTGTCATCTAAAATGTATTATATGAAGAAAGAAATTCCTCCGTGCAATTTAAATCCTTTTCGACATGAGCGAAATTTCATTCTCAAATTTCATTGCAGCCTCATTTTTGCTGACGTTTTAATATTTATTAAATAAAGATTTTAACAATTCAAATTCTTATATCCTAAGGCTCTAATGAATATAAATTCAATATTAAGTAAACAAAGACTCTAATCGAGCTGTTAGCAAAAGACACCTATTTCGGGATGGCATCCCCGCTTAATAAATTTTTGGCCAAGAATACGATATTTCCGAGGTTATTCCGTCCTTCGCGAATAAGATTAACAATGTTTAAAAGTTAGCGACATTAGTAAAAAAAGGAAAGCAAATACTTTATCCAATAAAATAAAAGGGCATTGAAATTGACAATATCTCGAATGCTCGAAGGATCTCTATCTGTCTGTAGTAAAAAAAAAAAAACTACGTTATTTCCGGAAGATCAGATATCGTGTCTCAATCTCTCCAGCACACGTGCCGGAATCTGCGATATCGTCGCTCGTAGAAAGGAGTGGGTGAAGAAGGGGAGGAGGGCGTAGTTTCGCGGCGCGGAAGAATCCGTCTTAAGAAATCGCCCGGTTCTTATCAACGTGGAACAGGGAATCTCGGCGTTGCAGACGCGTTCGATCATCGCCGGTGAGAACAGGCGGCGGACAGCTCGAGCGATCTGTTACGCGAGCGAGGGAAGAAGCGCGAAACCGCGTGAATGGCGGCGAACCGACGCCATAAATTCATCCGTCAGTCTCTATCACGAGCCCCGCCTCGTCTTGATAAAAAAAAAAGAACAAGAGAGAGAGAGAGAGAGAGAGCACTGATGAGTCGAGAAAACGACGAAATTTCTGGATCGCGATATCGATGTGTAATATAATAATGCTATGTTAATAGTATTAAATTATTATAGGTTCCATTTATGTGTGAATAATTTAAAATCTTTCTCTTTCGGAAGATTATTAATCAAGTTATTATGTGTATATATTATTGGTATAAATTATTATAGTAATCATTTATGTATTATATTATATTCATATATAATTTAGTATATTTATATAACTACGAATTAATTATTGCATAATATAAGTTAATATATATGTAATAAAATAATAGATTGTACGTTAGATTATACCCTTGAATTACATATATTTCAATATTTTTCAGTTTTGTGCTTCTTCATTCATTTTAATGATTTAATTTAAGCAGTTAATTTTTGTCAGTAAGAAAAAAATTAGGCAAAAATTGAAACAATGTGATTGTTAACGTAGTTAATCAACATATGAAGATAATGAAATGTAATAATGTCAATAGATATTAAACACAGGAATTAGAAATTTGCACATATAAAATATATAACTGACAAATTTTAGAAATGCACTCACGAGTGTCGTGCTAATGAGTGCACGCATGAAATATTGATAGAACTCTTTATTGTAACCTCGTGCTCGCGGCCATTACGTATCGTGGAACGTCGTTCTCATCGTTCTGCCGAATCTTACGCTCGGCAGCCAAGAGGAGAAGCCAATTCGTGTTAATTTAACTCCTTAGAATCTTATCACGCACCACGCGACAACGAGAACAGCATCAGTTTGATTACGACCTTAACGAGGCGTTAGTTTTCGACTTACCTGTAACAAAGAAAGAATAAATTTCATTAGCACATACTGTAATATAGAATAATTCAGATTAATTGTGTATGTATATTTTACTAAAATGCAAATAAACTGTTTTACAGCAACATTCGAGAAATTCTCACAATGTCTTCGCGAATTATATATAAAGATTTTTTTGCAATAAAAACATACGTATATATAACGTCACGGTACATAAATTTGATTCACAAACTGTTATACTTACATTAATGCAACAATTAATATTAAATAATGCAATTAATGCATGACAAAAAATATGGAATTTTCTAGACAAAATATGTGACAATTAAAACTATACATGCGTGTTTCTAATCTAATATCTTACAACTGGACATTACTGAATTTATATATCTATATCTTTATACATCTATAGAGTCTATAGGTCTTTTTCGAGAGAAGGATCGAGGAGACAGCGAAACAGATCGTATAACAACGGAGAAGGAGAGGAGCTACTCTCGACAAGGACGGGAACACTCATTCGCCACCCCGTAACTTTAGAACCACGTGCAAGGGGTGCAGTAGCCGGTAGGGCTCTAATTTCCGATAGAATGCGTGACTCGAATTCGCATCGCTTTAAGGACGTCGTCTTGCCTTCCCGCTACCACTTCCCCTCATTCTGTCCCTTGTAGAATCAAACTCGGATGACATCTCGAGGATTCGATAGGGTTCTTCAAGATGGCACTCTTTTAAGTAGAAGACAATAGCCTCGTGCATGCTTTTGAAAAATGCCTCGAGCCTTCCTACTTTTATTTGAAAAATGTTCCCCTTTGAACAATATAATTTATATAAACTTATATCAGAGAGAAAGAGGGAGGGAAACAAAAGGAAAAAAAAACATAAAAAGACTAACATACTGCTTAATAATATTCATAATGTAAGTTCAGAAAGTAGAATAAGTAATTTTAATCGATCTGAAGGTCTATTTGCGTTTGCCTTTAAATTTCGAAATGTGCTACAAATAATTTCTGACGACAACTATAATTTAATAATTAACTTGAAACAAGCTTAACAAAATGAGCTGCTGAATTTACAATAGAATAAGTTTGCAAATCACACATTTATGTGATATATATCAAATCTTATTTCCCGCTTTTCCTATTTTTTCCTTTCCTCTTCTTTAATATAAATTAAAAAATTGTTTTCACTTTTATAAACGAACCGCGCGGCGCGTCCAAGGATCAATTATACCTCACGTAAAAAGCCACCCTTAGCCTCTCCACCTCCCCCCCACCGGCTTATTCTCTGGATACAGCGACGGCACGATCGAGTCCAGCACTATCGAGCCTCTCCGACTCTAAAAATGGCGGGGACGACGAGGAGGCCCGACGACGATAGGCGGCGCGAGAAAGGCAACGACGGCCGGGGGGGGGGGAGGGTGTTCTCGTGGAGAACCAAGAGAGAGGGGTGGGTTGAAAAGAGAGAAATCGAGTCGTCGGCTCGACTACACAGGCTCAACAGAAAAAGCTGCTGGCGTCGGCTGGATGGATTTCCAGCCGCGAATCGACAATAATTGTCTGAATCAGGCGCTTGTCGAGGCCGCCCTCCCTCCCTCTCCCTCTCCCTCCCCCTCCCCCCCCCGCACCGTCGCGCCCGGAGGTGGCGAGAGAGAGGGGAGGGGGGAGGGAGGGCTTGAAAACGAAGCGAAAGACAAAGGAGCATCCCGTTCGTCGAATCGCGCCGAGCATGGCGTATCTACATCCCCTCGGTGGCGCGTTGCGCGACCACCTCTATTCAGGGACGGCTCCCTTAATACGGCGCGCCGCGGCGCTCACCCCCCTCCTCGCCCCCTCCTTTTCTCCCCCGCTCTCTCGACGCTCGCCGACTCGATTATTACCGATACATCCACTCTCGGCATGTGCCTCCTTTTCATTCCCCCGTTACTTCAGGAACGGCGCTCGAGATTAGCCGCGCGCCGAGCCTCGCTCGTGTGCGAGCCTACGCGATTGTGCGATCACGGTATAAATACATAGAGGGATGCCACCGCCCGCGTCTGTGAAGACGAGCACGCTCCGAAACGGATCGCCGCTTTCCCCGATGCGATTTCTCACGCTTTTGTCTCAAACGCGAAGGCGGCGCACGAACAAATATGACGGGGTGGGGGGGGGGGGGGG
>NW_017304675.1:150397-164070 GCF_001594115.1 Trachymyrmex septentrionalis
GGTTTTCCGCGTCGTCGCTCGGTTGGCACTGGGTACACATTCATCGGGCGATCGGTCTTCTTTCTTTCGCCGACGGTGAGGCAGGTGGAAAGGTCTATGAATTTTGAGAACGGTCTTCGATCTGGGAAATCAAATTGTATATTTTTATGCTGGTGATATTTTAACTTCTCTCCCCCCATTATCTTATTAATTGTATCTTCGAAAGATTAACGTAAACTCCTTTTTATTCAAGCTCAACCCATCATTTATAATCTCGTTTTACGATAACTCTATAATTCTTTATAAGTCTGAAGACAAAAATTTTACGCCGTTCAAAAGTATTTAATAATCTAAACTTGTAATATTACGATGCATTTTTTACGTAAAAATATAATATTATGAAGAGATTGAACGAAGATAAAAAATTTCACGAGTCCAATTAGATGACTAATAACTTTATCTTAGTCATCTAACTGGACTCAATTTTATTTTAGTCTTCCTCATGTCGGTCGTAAAAAAAATACGAAGTTAAATTAGAAATATAAGTTTATAATTAAATTTTAAATAATCACATTTCACAATTCATCATAGGCATCTGATGGTCTATGATGAACTGTCAGTTTGAGTTTAGTTATACATTTAATCATTTTATATGATTTAACATTGTAATTTTTCACAGCTGAGGAGAACTAGCTTAAATTCGACTGATGCAACGTACCGCGTTTTTTATTAATTTTAATGTAAATTATATTTAGTAACCTAATTTGGACTCGTTTAAATTGTGAAACTTTATTCGATGTCTCCGTTGCTTTGTATATGCAAATATTTACTGTTCAATGTTTCCGGATATTTAACTAATTTTTCAAATACAACATGTCAAAAAAGGAAACGTAAATTATATTATCTTGGATAAATTATATATTATCTTATTACAATAAATATAAAATAAATATTATCGTCAAATTATAATTGCACAATTTTTTGATATACGTCTTTAGACAAATACAATTTCCGGACTGCGTTGCAAATAAAATTGAAAAAACGACGTACAGAAAATAAGACTACTCATTTCTTTTGCTTGTTATCTTTTTCTTCTTCAATCCATTTGTTATTTCAAATAAATAAATGTCATTCCTCGTCCATTAAAATTTCTTTTCGTTCCTCCATTTACGAGTATAAAAATTCCTAAAATATCTATCCGTCTCTTTATAGGTAATAACTGGCACCGAGAAAGCCGCGGATTTTGAAAGTCGTGCGGATATTCGTGCCAAACGGCGCACAATGGCAAGAAAGAACGATTCAAAGAATCTTTCTCGGTTTCCTGCCTCTTTACGGCGGGCGTGCAAAAAAAAAAGCCGCATATCCCCCCCCCGTGAAAATCTCAGGTTACGCCCGATGCACGCGGTAAGAAATACGGGAAATGCGCGCGCGAGTACGCATCTCACGTTGCACGCACGCATGTAAGTATCCATATTACGGCGGTAATAATGACCGCGATGTAACTCCGGATAAGTGCACACGCGAGCGCGCTTTTTTCCGCGTCGGCCGCGACGTTTATGGAAGACAGGTGGAAACCGACCGACGCACGCGGGGTTGTTTCGTGCCCGTTCCTTATATACCGCGAGTCAGCCTTTTAATGCGAACGCGAACGTCGTTAATGCCGAACGATTCGATCCTCCGCGTCGAGGATGCGCCTACGAGAGAGTCGATGATGTCGGTGTGCGCCGGTAAACTTATACTAAGACTCATTAAAAACATTATCAAACGTTTAGATATGCAGATAGACGCGTATAATAAATGCACGGATGCACCTAATCGGATATCTAAAGTTGGTGGTTGCACGCTGTAAGAGAGGCATGCGTGTGATGGTAAGATTACGTGAATAAAGATCGCACGATTCGTAGCGGAAATGTATAAATTAATGCATTCGCGACGTGTAACTTCATCGTATTTTTTTTCACAGTGTGGGATGTCTCGGAATCGTCGCTCGGCGATCGCGAGAATAAGAGCTGTAAAATATTTATCAGGTTCAGTGACGATTACTTAAGGTAAAACCTACAATTAAGACGGTAATTTATTGGTAATTGGTTTTAGTCAATTTAGTTGTTTTTGATAGTTTTATGCACAAATAAACTATTCATGTTTTCCGCACTAATGCGTATAAGATAAAATAACATTCTTCCGATGCATATAAGATAAAACAACATTCTTCTGATATTCTCATCAAAATGAAAATTCTCATAAGTCGGCTATATACAATTTCATCTGAAATAAGTCTCATTATTACTGAAACCTCGCTGGTTTCTTGCCCTTAATGAGGATTCTACTTGTAATCATTTTAAAAAGTACGTAGTGTTAAAGCCTAATATTATTCTTCTTAAAGGACCCCGCACTAATTATATTGGCAAAGTAATTTCAGTTAAATTAATTGAAACTGTGATATTTCGTAGCTTACGAGATGCTGATCAAAATAATCATCTCCATAATGGTAAAAACAATGAATAATTTTATGTAATCATTTGAAAGTTGCTATTTTGTGCTTATAAAGACTTTTTATCAGCATCTCATAAGCCACAAAATATTATAGTTTCGGGTACGTTATTGAGAAACTTCAAAAAATTGTTGAACTACATATAAATATATAGAAAGGATCCTGCACTAATTACATGGGAAAAGATAATTTTAATCAATTTGACTAAAATCACTTTTTCAATTATTACTGTGGGATCCTTTCTACACACAATTTCTATACATGTTCAAAAATTTTTCGAAGCTTCTCTACTCACTGTAGTGTACCTGGTTTTCTAATTACTATACGCTCTGTAAAATGTATCAACATACCGTGTCAAAATATTTCATGACAAATATGAGTTAAACTGATCTTGGAGAATCTAAATGTTCCTTTAGAATTTCCTGTATATCAAAATTTCGTATTTCTGTAATTTTCTCTAAATTACCATTTTACCAACTATCCAAAATTACCGGATAATTTGGCGATAATTTTCCAAGTAGGTACAAACTACTAAGTCAGATTAGGACACTTTCATTCTCTCTAACGTACGGCGACGAGTCATCGCGGCTCTTATCGTCAGCCCCGTGGAAATTTCACAGCTCGCGACGTCGATTTCGCGAGGCGTCACCGATTTCATCCGCTCTCGTTCGAGCGCTCGCGAGATCGGCCGCGAGATCCGTCTCTCGCTGGTCGATCGCCAGCTTTCTCCCGCCCGCCAGCATCGCGGCCCGGCACCTTCCTCATCCGTTATCACCATGACAGAGAACAGCCACAGTGAATCATAATCGCGCATCCCTTTCTTCCTTCGATCCTCCTCCACCTCCTCCTCCTCCCACGCGAGCTCTAATCACGAGATCTCGCGCATGACTCGCGCGAGAGCGCACGCTCCATCATCGCTCGCCGCTAATTTTATTATCAACGCCGATAGAGCCGCAGGATGTACTGGACGTTTCAGAATCACGACATCGACAAAAGAAACCGTATGAATTAAATTGTCTTCGATGTAGAAATAAATAAAATAACGGTGAGATAGACAGGATTTCAAATGAATAAATAAAATTCTTGAACAAGCCGATTCTAAACCGATACGAGATACTATATGTAAAACGTTTTTTTTTTTTGTTATTATTAATAAGGTATAAGTAGATGATTAAATAAAGGAAGTAATACTGTATTATTAAATTACATAAATTAAATTAGCCACAGATATGAAAAAAAAATTAATGTATAAATTAAATGATCCTTCCTCATTGTTCTTTTTCTTTATATTTATACAAAATGTATTTATTTAAAAAAATACAATTCGTAAGAAAGTTATTTATTTATTTATTTTGATTATCTTTCACGTTTCTTCAATTCTTTATTAAAATTGTTGCCCCTCGTACAATAAAGTTCTTTCTTCTTGCTTATTTACAAGGAAAGTCCGATAATCTGAAAAGCTGTAACTGCAGAAATAAAATATATGTAAACTTAATCACAAAAAATAGAAAAAATTTAGTTTCTTATGGCTTATAACAAATATAATAAAAAACAGAGATTTTTTAAAAATATTTTCTCTATTACATTTTCTATAAAATCTTCATTGTTCGATATTATAATAATTAAATATAAAGTGTCTCATCATAACAACCTTCTTAACAACCGTGTGTATGAATTGGAGATTATAATTCTTTTTAAACGTGAAATAAATCGTTAATGTCCAGAAACATATATATTGAAATATTTTTTTAGTATATTTAAGATTTTACATCTATTTTTCGTTTCTACAAAGTTTCAGATTTTCATAAGTTTCCTACTCATCTTTATTGCCTTCCTTTTCTTAATACATCGACTTCGTGTTATTTTAAATAATTAACCTGATTAATACAACGTATATGCATTAACTTTAGTAATTATTAATTTATCTCAAACAAATCGTTGACGTTATACCGAATTTTAATCAACTACCATTTCTACCGCTATTTATCACAATTTAATTTTTGCTTAAAAGAAGATATAAGTGTGTTACTTTTTAACTGTGTGTTATCGTTTATCATATTACCTACGGGACGCTCTTGGCATCAACAAAAGAAGATAGAATCGAGAAAGCTAAGAATACGATTCGCTTCGTTTCATCCTTATCAACGAGAGCGAATCGAGGAACAAAAAAAGGGAGTCGATAGTAGCTAATGCGGGCAAGAGGGCGACTCGAATTAATCGGTGTAAAAAAAAGAGCGCGGCGGGGGAGGGGGGGAGATACCTCACCAAAGTTCCGTCCAATTTGTCATCCCTCCGAGAGACTTCGAAAGTATTTAAAAAGTTCGCCGGCCCCCCCGGGCCACGTTCTCCACTTAATCGTCCCTTCTTCCCTCGTCACCGTAACGCTTCTTAACGCCAGCAACATTGTCTTCTTCAACGAGAAACGGGGACAGAGACGGACGGGACGGGGCGAGGAGAAGAAGAAGAAGAGAGAAAGTGAGAGGCAGATATCGTCCTACGGACGAGCAGCGCGATTTATAATTGGGAGGGATTAAGCTTCGCCGATAGCATCGTACAAATGTCTCGGCCGACGTGATTCATACGGGGTGGTATTTCATGCCACGTCGGGGCCCACGGCAGTCGTGGGAATAATTCACGAAAAACCGCGCGAATTTCATCTGCCGACGATGAGCCCCGATCGACACTCGATTGAGATTCTCGCTTGGCTCCGACCAACGAGAAACGTTTAAATTTCATTAAAGCCAATTCCATTAAGGAGGTTAAAAAAGTGAAGAGGAGTCATGCGACTTTTCTTATCTTAATATGAGAGCGTAAAGGATGGAAAAATGCAATTCTAAAAATACATAATGAATAAGATTTGAAGCAGTAAAACTATAATTTGTCATTGAAAAATATTTTCTTTGTGATACTAAATGAATATAAATGAATATATATGTGGAAAATATTGAAGACAATTTATAGTAATTATTTAAATTTAATTTAGATATTGTCATAATTCTGATCAAAACATTTCACCAGTAATGTTATATTTAGAGAATTAAGAATTGAGATAAAGAGAATTGAGCAATTCATGAACATTTCATACTCTTACGTGAAAGTGAAACTTCATTTTTTTTAACTCCAAAACTGTTCTTCAAACTACATTGTTTTATATTCATATAACTCTTTAAAAAATTCTTATATTTTATTTACAATTAAATTACTTAAAATCTTCCTCCTCCCATAAAAATTTAAGATATTATATTTTAGAAAATTATTTAAAGAAAACCATACGATCGAAAAATCTGAAAAAATTCAGAGATGCCTACATATTAATTACACACTTATTCTCAATATGTGATTAAAAATCTTTATATTAGGGGTGAAAAGACTAGAAAACATCTTTAAAAGAACAGAACTATCATTGCTATCTCGAACTTCATAAATGGATGATGGAAACGTAGAACGAAATCTCCATGATTCAAATTGGAGTCAAAGTGTACAATTTATTTTTATATATGTACTGACTTATTATTTTATTCAATATAACTATCCCCGCGACAGACTCTTGTTAGCCTAGTTCTAATTTAATTTTACAATCTCTCCCTCAATTTATTATATTTATTACTTTAAAAAAAAAAATTGTTATAAAACTAAATATTATTTCACAATTTCTTAAATTTACTTAATTATTTAACTGTTTTTAATTTATTTTCCGTTATAAATATAGAATTTATGTCCATATGTGGGCTTTATTTTTCACACTGATGTGGGTGGTGAGCACAAAGATTGTATAATTATTTTGTAATGTTAATAAAGTCAGGACATTGCTCAAGATTATTCGAAAATCAAGATAAAAATGTCAGTCAACTTTCTATGACGCAACTAGAAAATTTACGCTTCTATACTCCTTAAGAATCTTCCCGTGCTCCTCGCTTCTGTTCAGCCGTTCGGCTTTCTAACCCAAGTACAGATGTCTCGCGGGGATATCAGATGCAAGAGAGTATAACCGGCGGAGGGACGATATTCCATTTCCACGAGAACCGGCACAATGCGCTCGCGGAAGACGGCTCAGGCCGCGAAGAAGGGACGAAGCGGGGCGGGAGGGGGAGGGAAAGGATGCTCGGAACTTGGCACAGAAATCCATTACGAGCGACGAGAAGCGGGAAAGTGAGATTCATTAGGCGCGATAATAACGGAATGAACGTCGCCGACGCGCCGCGCCGCCTCGAGCTCTCGATTAAGGTTTCGGCGGAATTCCAGGCAGATCCTGGCCGGAAGTCGCGGCACAAAAGCCGCTGTTCTTCTTTCGCCATTGACGCGGGCACGCGACGGACCGCGGCCGGAAGCCGCGTCGGTCGCGGAAATTGAGTCGAGTGTCGCCTCGAATGGAGATGGATCATTTAAATTTTTTTTCTTTTTTCCTTTTTTTCTTTTTTTTTTTTTTGCGTCCCCCCGTGCGCTTTATTTCCAAGGTGGTGACATACCGCGAGATATATAGGGTACTCGAAAAAAAAAAAAAAAAACGTAATCTAATTTTCTGTGGCATGTCGAAAAGACTCGGCGAAGAAAGAAAAAATTTATGTAGAAATCTGCTAAAATTATTGTTTCAATGACGGAAATAACCTCATATTTTCAGCGATATTTAATGAAAAATATGTGTAACATTGTAATTGTATAATAAAATAACTATATAATTTGAAAAATTTGAGAGAATAAATTGAAAAATTTCTTTTTATTTAAGATAATTAGTTTTAATATGCTTTCCGTATTTTACCAGATTAAGTTAAATATAATTTCTACATTAAGAGTGTTTGGTATTTATAACAATTGCATGGTAAAATAATCATTGTTGGAAGTTTCATTCTTTATAGTTATTGCTATAATATTGTAATAATAATTATATACATAAAAATAACTATAAATATAATTATTATTACTACATTATTATAAATATACTATTATTTTAATGTTATAAATATAATTAATATTATCACAACATTTACAACAGTATAGCAGTAATAATTATAAAAATGGAGCTCCTAACTAGATTATTTTATCGTACAATTATAGTCACAAATTCACCAAACACTTTTCTCTCAGAAATTATGAAGTTAGTCTGAAAAAATACTAGAAAATAATAGAAAACCTGATACATCTAATTAACTTAAAATAAAGAAAATGTTCTTATCTGGTTCTCCCAAATATTTCTGATTTTTCAACTTTGTTTTAAATTTACCATTTATAATAAAGTTGGAAATATAAAGTTTAACATTTTTAAATTTTTTATTGTAAAATATATAGACAAAATCTGTGGATCTTTACAATAAATGAATTACTTTCTGTCAATATAAAAAACCACGATAAATATTTTTAAACAAAACAATCCTTTAATTTCTCATTCTTCCATATTTTTCAAACTTCTGCAGTTGATTTATTAAAGTAATAAAACTGTCTAACATTTTTATATTCTTCCTGTAACATTTTTTTGTAGTCTATATCGCATTCTATAATGCAGAAACCACAATAAAAATAGCTAATTGAATGTGGCAACCCCTTATCTCAATTTTTTCCCACATTTTACCGATATTTTCAGCCGCCTCATTAAAAACAGTAGCATATTATCTTTCGCATGAAATACGCTATACGTAGGATATATTATGCATCTCTTTCTTTTATTTTCTCATATAAACGTAACGCTTTGTATTTAATATTGCGTCTCATAACACGGCAGATAAATATGGTCATCGGACAAAGCGGCCGCTTATCTCAGTCCTCCGCGTTTACCTCTGATTTTTGCGAAGCCGCCGTATCGATCCTGACCTCGCATTTATGCGTCAATCTTTCGCGATCGGAGGCAGCGAGGAGTCGTTCCGCGAAGGAAGGTGTCGGCGCGGAAGGAGGATTGTTCGCGCGGCGTCACGCGTCCTCCCCATCCCTCTTTTTTCCGCCCCTAGACAAGCGGCAGACAATATAAATGTCGGGCGGGAGAGTGTCGGAGCGGACGCTTGGAAACGAAGGCCGGCACCGGGGGCGGGGGTGGATATATCTGTGCTAGCGAGTTAATTCCGCCCCCGTGTGCGTGTATGGGTGTGCGCGCGTGTGCGTGTGTGTGCGCGCGCGAGAGACGAAGGAACGAGAACGGAGAAGGGATGGGAGGACGAAAGGGGAGGGGGGTGTGAAGAGGATGAGGGTGAGCGGGGGATGACCGGAGTCTCGAGCCGCGCGGGCGAGATAACACATTTTGACGGTATAAAAATGAGTGTTTTTCCCACCCCTATCTGCGGGGAGATAGCGCGAAACCGCGCGTTACGAAGGCGGGAAAGAAAGAGAAAG
This sequence comes from Trachymyrmex septentrionalis, assembly GCF_001594115.1. Classification (NCBI taxonomy): domain Eukaryota; kingdom Metazoa; phylum Arthropoda; class Insecta; order Hymenoptera; family Formicidae; genus Trachymyrmex; species Trachymyrmex septentrionalis. Next base: position 159,183 of record NW_017304675.1, read on the forward strand.
AGAGAGAGAGAGAGAGAGAGAGAGAGAGAGAGAAAGAGAACGAGAGAGAAGGAGGAAGGGAGGATTCCTGCCTTCTCTATTTTCTCGCGGGCCATCCTTACAACGGGGAGGGGTGGCTTTTCTACCGAGAGGAAAAAGAAGAGAGAAAGTGCCTTGTTCTCGATCGACGACGACCGCTTTTTTTTCGACGTCGTCCAGAACGTGATCTCCGATGTATTTCTGAATGGGAATGAGAGCGGGGTAGATGGATATTTGCGAGCTATTGTGTGTTAGGAATTTACAGGAACGCAAAGAGCGATTTGCGTGGCGCTCCTTCATTTTAACAGCCATTGTATTTCATTTCATTACTTATTTAATAGAACGCGCTAATTAATTAATTGAATAAAATAATTAATTTGAGGTCGTTATTATATAAACACCTACAATATATTATGTAAACCTATACAATATAAACCGTTATTATATAAGCCTACAATGTAAACCTACAATGCATTAAATTTGGTTATTATTATACACTCGCGAAAACGAGAATATTAATTAATTGTACATCGCTTTACAAAAAAAAAAGTATTCATTCATAATTGATTCCTGGGAAGGAAGGGTTTGTTAATTAACTTTGCAAAGGCTGCAAATCTCTGCTATTGTGCGGTAGAATATCACGAAACTGATAATAATTAGTATACCAAATGTTAAAAGCGGTATATATGCATAATTTTCAAAGGGCCTGTAATTATGAAAAGCAGAATACTCACGATTTCATAAACGAACCATGGAATGTTGATATCAGTGCAATTCAAATTAATTTCACCAAGCGGTTTTAGTGGACTCGGACACGTGAAAAAATAACAAATGCTTTTCACAATCTTACAATAATTTTAAGTTACATAATCGCATTCTTCGGACTTTGTTCTTCGAAATGAAAGAAAAAAAAAAATTCAAGCAAGCATAAATTATAATAAATTTAAGCGAGATACATTAATTTAAACCGCAAATATCAATCAAGACAAGACTTTTGGAGCGGATACCGATATATTTTACACAACAGCAGGTTAATTTCTAAATATTCACATTTCTATTTTTTCCAATTACTCCGATTTTCCATTTTAAAACATTGCTCGTTTGAACCGTCAACACATCGAATTCTTTCAAGTTCTCAAGTATCGACGTCTATCGGTCATTTCTATTTCAAGCGGGCTACATAAGAGTGGTGAATCGCGGTTTACGTAAGAATCCAAGCACACAAATCGTCTCGGAGGGCACTTTTGGCGAATCCGCAACGCGCGCGCGCCGGCGAAACGCAATATCGCTCGGACGGCGAGAGATTCGCAGGTACGAAGGAAAACGGGAGGGCAGGCGCGGCAACCAACCTGCCTCCGCGATCGACGCTCTCGCACGATGTAGATGTCCGGATATCGATTACCACCGCGTATACGCGCGAGATATCTCGATCCTCGCCTCCTCCTCCTCCACCTCCACCTCCTGCTCTTCTGGTGCACGTTCGGACTGCAGCCCGCACTCATACGTGCGCCTTCTCCACCACGTGTGCATTACTCGCGCGAACACTCATATTTACGATGCGCTCTCACACACACACACACACACACACACCCACACCCCCTCCGTCTCTCGCTCTCCGTTTCCCTTCCTCGCTCTCTCTCTCTCTCTTCCTCTCTCCCTCGAATGCACACACGTGTGACCCTCTATGTGCATTGGTGCAGCAGCCAGAGCTACAACGGCGAGTATTATTATTGCGATAGCAGAAACAATGCACCCAGCCCGGACGAGCGGCGGGGGAGTGGGAGGAAGAGGGGGAGGGGTAGGGGGGAGGGAGGTGAGGGAGATGCAGCATCCGCTATCTCGCTCCGCATCTCGATATCTCGCCCGGCTCGCCTCTTCGCGATGCACGCCCTTATCTCGCGAACCAATTTCGGATGGCATCCGTGTGCGATCCGAAAACCGATCTCCGTTTCTCTCCCCTCTCTCTCTCTCTCTCTCTCTCTCTCCCTCTCCCTCTCCCTCTCCTCCGCCCCTTTCTCCTCGATCTCCCTTTCTCTGTCTCGTCCGCTTTTAGCAAACTCTCCCGTTCGCATGACGAGAAGAGGATTATCAATCGACAGATCGACGTGCATCCAGTGATAAGGGACACGATCGGTGACCTAACATTTACGTTTCGGCGATCGCATAAACAAAGAACGGCGAAACGTAGATAAGCGCGAGATAATGCGCATAATCGATGGATGTTTAGAGAAATGTAATTACGTTTGCGCCGTACTTGTGGCTGCGTTCAGCGGAAACAGCAATTGCAATTGCTGTAAAAATCTCAAATACGATCGATCTCGCCCTTAGTTCCTCATTGGATCTAAAAATGTACACGGAGAGAATTTTTTCTTAGTTTACCCTGAAAATATGATAGTCGTCGGACAATATTTCAAAGGATTTGTTTTAAATGTAAATCTCTCTCGTTCATTGACAAAACTATAATAAAGTGTAAAATAAGTTGGATTAATTTTACCGAGGTGGTGAAAATCTTTAATATTGCATTGTATCGCAGCTACTGATTTTAAAAGAAAAATTCTCCGTATAAGCCCATCGTATTGAAGAATTTTGTAACGGTTGCAAAGCTGCTCTTTCTGTTGAACGCAATCATTACGTTTTATGGAGATAGAGTCCCCACACAAATGTGTCGAAATTCGAAATACACTCGCAATTATTCAATATACTTACACGAACGTGACTACACTCGCAGGGATAAAGTTATACACGCAGAATTATAACGACGTATTTACACTCCGCATAAATACATAATTACGCGATGTAATTACGCCTCGTATCAGGCTGGATCTTCGCGGAGGTGTAATCGCACGCACATTTATCGTCATCGATTTTAGATAACTGCCCAGGTCGCACGCGTTTTCTGTCACGTACCTACGTGGTGCGACGTTTTCAATGTCGAGCGTAGAAAAAAAGAAAGCACGGCGAGGTTCTTCTCGTAGTAATTACGAAAGCGTTCATCGGAAAACGGCCGTCGAGTCGCGCGTGGGTAGCTTAGACGTGTTCACGCGTAAATGCTAATGCGTGAAACAGGCGAAGGCGTGTAGAAGGAACGGGACGATGAGGAATGCGCATCCTTCAACGACTCGGACGGACGTCCACGCCTGTCCACGACCGCATTGATCAGCGGGCGCGTTAATCGCGACGCGTTAACGCCTTAATTGATCGTCAGGCACGCTCGTGATTTATCGGCCGCTTCCTTTGCGAACTTCAGGACAAGCTGCGAGGTATATATGGTCTCCGATACATTTCGTTCTACAGAATTGAACTCGGGGAAATCTTCCCTCACGTGCGGTAAAGCTTTCCTCGAATAATTCTAGCGAACAATGAACACCTTAATACGTGAAGATGTAATAGAAAAAATTCTTTTTTTATTTTAAGTGGATTTTTCTAGTTTTATAAAATTTCGATCAAAGACTCGCATCAGGTATTTTTGAATTGAAAAAAAAAAAAAGTAAAATTGTATGAAAACATTTATAGTGATATTTTAAGAAGGTAGATTACTGTTTGAGAAATATTTAACATTTTTGTGTAGTGTCATTCCTAAGAGAAATAGCCAATATTCTCATTTAAAAAATATAATATAATATAATAATAAAAATAATATAATATAAATATAATGTATATAATATAAATGTAACATAATGAATAAAAATATAATATAATATGTAGAAATTATAATAGAAAAAAAGGAGATGTTTGGTCTAACATCTGTTTTTGAAGAATTTGAAATAAACGAAACTTAAGTTTTATTAATTTCATAAAATTAGCAATCAAAATGAAGTCTTTGAAGTCTTAAAAGCGGAATAATTGTGACAGAAGGTGTATTCATAATCCATTAAATTGTAACATGTGTAATTACAGGTCGTCCCGGTAAATTAAAGAGTTAAAATCTAAATATTTTCTAAATATTATATATAATTCAATATCCTCAAATTATGTTTCTTCTGGAGCAACAACGAAAAACTTTCTCGATATTTCATGTTTCGCGAAAAAGATGTCAATTTTGTCGAAAGTTTATTAATGTTTACGCCTGCGTTTGCTGTTTGCTGTGTATTTCCAATGAAATATTAAAAGAAAATGAGAAACACGCAATAAGTCGCAACAGAAACAGAAATTCCTTCAGTCTGGACATTCGGTTGCTAATACCTGGTGTAGCTGTCACATGTAACAATCTCTAATGAGGTTTCTACAATAAGCCGTTAGTTACAACTCATATCACACTAGTAGTAAGTCAGAATTATAAGATAAGACATAAATCTTAGAAACTTGCATCCAGAATAAGTCGTATTAGATCGTTCAGTTTTGAAGTTATGTTAGCCAGTTCTGATCAGTTCTCTCGATAAAGATAAAACAGACACACACCTATTGCTTTTTGATTGATCAGTCATAACGTGATCTAAGTTTCAAATCGTAAGAAATACAACTTGGCCATCTGCATGCAGTTACCGATTGTAAACGAGGTATTTCTATAAGCTGACATATTACGTGTTTGAAAAGTGACACACATCTCAAAATTAGCTACTTTTTTTAAAAGACTACTTAAAAAATTCTTAAAAAAAAATGGAAAAACGTTTTAAACAATTTTTTGAGGAAAAAACGGTATGACTCGAAATAGAACGTTTTTCTATTTCGGCAAAAACTATTTCAACACCAACAACATTCCTTTATGGTATCTAGCTAAAAAAAAAATATCTTTCTATAAGTAATCACCGCAAACTTAATCGAAAGATCGAGGCACTTCTGCCACCCAGCGATTGCGAGAAGTACAAATGCATCATTTTTGTTACTCCACTCGTTACTCCAAAGTGCTTAATACTGGAAAAAAAAAAAAAAA
>NW_017304675.1:164513-168819 GCF_001594115.1 Trachymyrmex septentrionalis
GTGGTAAGGGGGAGGGGGGAGGAGGGCGACGCGCGAGAGCGCGATCGCTGATAAGAGCCGCCGCGGCGCGCGGCCGATAACGCTCCCTTATCTCTATCCAGTGGCGCCGCAACTCCTAAGGCTGCCCCCAGCGAGACTCTCTCGCACATATTCCGCGGTCTCTTCTCCTCGGAATCTCCCCGCGAATTTCCCATCCTCTCCCTCCCTCCCCCCCTCCCCTCCCCCGCTTGCGCCTAGTCCTTCCTCTGATATTCTGATATCGCGTTCTTTTACATTTATAGTTTCGCTCCTTAACTTCGTTCCCCCCGCCTCGAAAAAGATCATTTGAAAAATCTGGAGAGAGCCACGCATGATGTGGGATTTATACGTTCGCCTTGAATACAACTTTGCGTTCTCTTCGCAGTGAATCTCTGACTTCGATCGAAGATGAGAGCGATTTTAACGAAGCTCGATCTACGCTCTCTGTTGAGGGGCTCTACGGAACACGTATCAAATTTTATTGCTAGGAATTATATTACTATGTCCATTTTGGCAAGTCGAAATTATTCAGAAGTATCTTTTGATATTTGTAAAATTAAATCAATGTAAAATATAAAGGCGGGAATAGGAGTTTACTTGATGGCTTCATTTTCGCGCAAGTTATACCCAATTTTGGCCTAACAAAGCGAAACTCTCCGTCTGCAGTTTGAGTTCTTTTTTTTTGTCTAGTCCAAAACCTTTTTACTGTTCTAAGCTTTCGAAAAAATGTGGAAAAATTCAAGGTTACTTTCAACATCTCTAAATAGTTTCCGCGATTATTTTAGAAAGTGAAATCAAATCCCTCTCCTCTTTATTTCGGAGAAATTTGAAAATATTTCATTTTGTGCCCAAAAAAAGACCCACACGGATCAAACGCAAAATGAACTTTTCGAATAATAAAAACTGTTCTATAAAAACTAATCTAAATTCAGAGTTGCCACAGAAAATGAATTTTAAAATTCCCTGACTTTTCCAGGTTTCCCAGATGAAAATGAAAAATTTCCATGATCAATATAAAACATATACAAATTTTAACACAATAGAAAATGTAAACAAATTTTAACATTTAAAATCAACGATTGTAAGAATGTTTATATTATTAAAAATAGCGATTAAATAAAATTATCGAATAAAATGTATTTCACTATAAATATCAGATATGATGTTTAAAAAATTATAAGAATTATTTGAAATAAGAGCAGTTTAAGGGAATTGTTAGCAAAGTTCAAAATTCCAGTCTCTTTTATATTTTCCCTGACTTTCCCCAGTTTTCCATGACCAATTTCAATTTCCCCCGATTCTTCCCGGTTTTCCAGGTCTGCGGCAACCCTGAAACTGCGAGAAATCGAGAAATTATCCCAAAAAGTAAACTTCGGAACGAGAACTCCGACAAACGGAGACGCGTACCAGGTGACAATAGGGTGCGAGATTGTCGATAATTTCTTATCAGACCGATACTTTCGATCGATACGCCTCCCTCTGACGAGCACACAGTGGTGGGTCCACCAGTTTCGAAAAGTAACCATCGAAATCGCTCGTGAAATCGACGACGTAACACCATGGCAAGCCGTAAAGAAGGAAATAAAGAAGACGGTGAAGAGGTGATCGGGGAGGGGAGGGGGAGAAGGGGGAGGAGAGGGGAGAAAGGCCGCTACTTGATGTGTTATCGCGAGGATATCGAAGTGTGTGTATAAACTAGGACACCGTCGCGTCTGCTCGCTGATACGACACAGTGACGCGGAGGGACGAGAAGAGGAGGAAGAAGAGGAGGAGGAGGAGGAAGAGGAGGGGGGGGGGAGGTGATGGTGATACGGGCGAGGCGGAGGGAACAGAGATTCACCGGGCGATAAGGGGATAGGATGCTAGATTCCCGCGGGAGATAAGATCGCAGCCGTTAGATAAGAGAGGCTACCTCGACTGCGTACAACTCATCCGGTTCGCTTTTTCCTTCTCCCCCTTCGCTTCTCTCGCCCCCCTCCGCTCCTGCCCCTTTTGTTCACCACTCTTTCCGTTTCGCCGTTTCTCTTCTTCTCTGTCGCGCTAACAAATTGCCGAACGTCTCGCGAGCGAACGTTATTGTCCTCCGCCTTTCTCTCTCTGTCTCTCTCTCTCTCTCTCTCTCTCCCTCGGAGAGCAAAGGGAGGAGGAAGGGAGACACAGAGATAGATGAAGGGATAAAATTATCGCGGAGGACGGAAGAGAAACGGAAATGGAGAACGCGGAGAGATAAGACCCGTCGTCGAGATAAATCCGTTATCGATATCGCCTCTGATTAGGAGACGGCGATCCTGCAGCGATAATGCCCGGTTAATCTTGGGGGCAATACGGAGGGATGATTTCCGGGGTTGCTGGTTATTGCTCCGGCCCTCCAGCAGGATATTCGCAGACTCCGTGTTACAGAGTGTTGTGGTCGCGCTATTACGTTCGCTAGTCACACAGAAGAGGCGGTCATGATTTAAATATCCAGTCAATGCCAGAAAACGTACGTTCGATGCGCCACGAAACGCCTTAAGCCTGTGTCACGCGCATTGAAAATTAAGGATTGCAAATCGGAGATTGGAATTCAGCCAGTCGGAATGAAACGGATTAAAATGAATGTTATCTGATTGGTCAAATTTTAATCTCTAATTCGCAATCCACGATCTGCGTGGATACGATCAGTGTGATACGGGATTTAGACATGCTGTGTTTTTAATCATCCGAGGCTGACGCCAAAATGTGTAACACAGGTATGTGACAGTACTGATACTGGATCCGTAAGACTCATTTATATTAATTAAAAGGCACTAATTAATCTCACAGAACCAAAATGACATAATTATAATAATTCGTATAATAAAAAATGAACGCTAATTAAGGTGAGATGATACAATTTCGAATAATTCTGAATGAGATAGGATTGGAATCCAATTTTCGAAGTTCAAATTTGTTCTCCTGTTTAGTACCCTTCAATACTTGTCATAAAATGAGAGGATTACCAAACTTGGACCTCGAAAATTCTGGATTCAAGTTTCGTTCAGAATTGTACCACTCGATATTTTCATAAAAATAATTTGTAAGGTGTAACATAAAGAAAATTGAAAAGCTGGCACATTTTTGCCAGTGATTTATAATTCAGTAGATCCAACAGATTCGCGTTAACCCTTCAAAAGGGAAACCATATTGGCAATTATTTGTCACATTTCAAATCCCAAATAGAAAAATAATTATTACGACGTTCTCTAAATGTGTTACAGGCATTTAAAAAAAATATGCTGTACTTGCGGCAACACGATGTCACATCAACATTTTAATAATCGTCGCTATTGACATCTCCGATTTACATAGAAATAAGTCTGTGGAGAGATGACTCGCGCAGGGTAAAGACGCCTCAATGGTTATATCGTCGATTAATGTAAACCAGATACATAATTAGCAACCGGTTGTAGATTTACATCTTTGAATTCAAATTACACCTAAAATTGAACCGGTCGCTCTCGGCATTATAATTTCCATTATGAGTACTCATTCCTGAAGGGACATATGAATTCATAGAGCCGAGCATACAATCAGCGGCCGAGCTATCTATTGTAGATCCGTATCGTCGAATTCTAATCCGCGCTAATTTCCATCAGGAGACATATTCCCACAACCATATGAATTCACGGCGACCGAGTGCATACGTTTCGGTGTTTAGTTATACATTACAGATCTCTATCTACCGAATTCTAATTGTCCCCAGAATTGGACCGAACTGATCCTACCTGGTATCCCGCGTTCCGCTTTCCGTCACGACGGAACATACTCTCGTCGCCTTCACAGAACCGGTTTTATCAATTTCATACAAATTCTTCTTACAGATAAGAACCGAAAAAACTAACGTCACACGTCTTTTCGGACGGAGGAATTAAATAATCTTTCTACATCAAAATTTACACGTTCGAAACGTCAAGTTGGACTTAATCGCTAAAATTACCGTGGCTCCGATTGATTGCGCCTTATCGCGGAACAGTCTCTCCCACCTCCTTCTTTCATCGTCAGGACTAAAGCCGGCTCTGCACCTGCCTGTTTTCCATGACTATCACCTTGAAAATTCTAATCGCTCCACCAAAACTGCCCGCCATAGAGCAACCTTGCCCGGTATGAGTTCTAATCGGCCTGAAATTGGTCCGACCTGGTTCCCGGCGCGAATTTCCGGTTGGGGATGGGTGGATGCTTTCGGTTTTCGAGAGCGGCAACGGCATAGAAGCAGAACGGAATAGAGCAGAGAGAGAGAGAGAGAGAGAGAGAGAGAGAGAGAGAGAGAGAG
>NW_017304675.1:168919-171400 GCF_001594115.1 Trachymyrmex septentrionalis
GGAGGAGAAGGAGGGCGGAAGTGGGACACGGCGCTCTGGTGTCACCAGGCGCGGGCTAGTGACACAATGAGGATGACGAGGATACGAGACCAGCCGGCGAGACGGAGAGGGAGCGAGGTGACTTTATCTGGCGCACTGACGCATCATGACGAGCCATGACGTTCAGCGACGGCGGCAGCGCGAGATAGTATGTGAGTCACACGCCGAATGAGAATGTGCGAGAGAATGACGATAGCGCGAACACGAAGGGGGGAGAGAGAGAGAGAGAGGGGGGGGTGGGAGAGCGCGGGGGTGGAGAAGAGGAGGAGGCGGAGGAGACGAGAAGATCGTTATCGACACTTTCCTGTGTCCTGCCACGTTCTGAGAAGAGCCACGTTCGAGCTGTATGAGGAAACGCCGGTCATGAATTATTCATGGCCGTCGCCGAACCTCGCCGAAGTCGCCGTGGTCTCGTCTTGCAGTCGGCCATTTTGCGTTATCCAGCGGCGCGCTAAGTTCCGGACGGGTTTGCCGCGCTAAACAGGAAAGAAAGAAAGAAAGAGAGAAAGAAAGAAGACCACCGCGTGGAGGTGGTGGGGAAGGAGGACGTAATCACAACGCAGACAATCGTATCGGTTCGTCGCGGCGGTGAGGTCAAGTCCGGAGATTATCGGCGCGTTCTTTCGACTTTGCAGCCGTAAACTTTGAAAGTGAACTCGTAAACGCTGCAGAAACTTGTTCGATCGCGCGACGCGCTTGTATCGTGATTATGTAGAGTGCTAATCAATAACCTTTTACGAATACATACTTTGAAAAATTTAAACAAATCGCCTGAGCTTATTAGATTAAAAATAACACGCCTTTTACATCCTTACGGAATAAAAAAAGATCTTTTCGATTGAAGAGACAATGTTATTAAATTAACCGAATGAAGTTCGCTATCGAAACACCTGTTTTGGAGTGTGTAGTCCTTTAGCACTTTCCACGTAATAAGATTAGAGTTACCGAACTTAAACTTCGACATTGAATTTAAATCTTATTTTAATCAAAATTGCATAACCATGTTCGAAATTGTACTATCTATTTTAGGTATTAGAATTACCAAACTTCAACCTGGAAGTTGGATTTAGACCTCGTTTTGCTCAAACTGTACTATGTTCAAAATTGTACTATCTTACTCTATACTAACTAGTTGGAACAGGGTAAAGTAGTAGAATTTCGAACGAAATAAAATTTAATTCCATTTCAAAATTCAAGTTTGGTAATCCTAATCTTATCGTGAGGAGGTACTAAATGGGTATCATCGTCAGATACGAAAAAAACCAAACCTTGAACCTTGAAAAGCAGTTTCGCGAAATTTATTTCGCTCAGAATTGTACCGTGTTCGAAATTCCTCCACTTTACCCTCAGGAAATATTAAGCCACTTTTATAAAACTCCGCGTCAAGTTTTTCCAAAATCCGACCTCTTCCGCGTTACCCGGAAGAACCCGAAAGTTCCCAATTAAAATCTCCTTTCGAGACTGTGAGGAGCAAAGCGATACAGCATTGTCTTCTTGCACCCTGCGAGGCAATTTTGGTCCATGCACTACAGGAAAAGGAGGGAGGAGGAGGAGGAGGAGGAGCGAATAAGAGATAGGGAAGGACGAGTACGTTAGTTATCTTCCGGCCGTCAAAACGGCGCAAAGTTGTGTCGGTCGACAAGACGGAGAGAGAGAGAGAGAGAAAGAGAGAGAGAGGGGGGGAGGAGGGCGGGGGTGGACAGAGACATATCTCGGTCGCAGCAGCAGGTTGCTGAGGAGACTCGCTGGCACAGATACCGACTCCTCAATGTCACAAGATAGCAGATACTCGCTCCGCGTCCGTCGCGACGCCAGAAGAACGCGCGCGCGTACGCAAATGGGGGTGCACCTCGCACGACCGCGTGACAGTGCACCGGATCGTCACCCACGTGACATCCTTTGGGGGCCGTCGCTCTACCCATTAAGACCCCCCTTAACTCAAGTGCGGCGCTCTTCGAGGATCGGGCCTTCAATCGCGATCGCGTCAGATGGGATTAGAAATGCAAATTAAATTTGAATAACTTATAAACGATATGCAAATAAAACTCGGATACATAATTGAACGCGAAGAGATTTATAAGAGCGCCCAACTTTAACGTGCATTCTAAGGCTAACATTTTAACTCAATTTCATTTCGAGAGTGCTCTCGGGATACTTGGCTTCAATCATGCTGCGCGATCGAGTCAGGAATTTTGAATAACTTATGGATAGTAAAATAGTGAAAAATAACGAGATATATATTTCGATTTTACTGAGAAGATATATATTTTAAATTTAATCTCTTAAATTTTAAGATATATATGCATGTTCGCTCAGAGAAAAATTTTGTATTTTTATGACTGGAATTGCGTGACAAAATAATTATAGAATAACCATATAAAAATTGACTAGTAATTGCAATCATTTTAATAGTAACTAAATTTATAATCACTTTTTATGTCA
>NW_017304675.1:171443-174506 GCF_001594115.1 Trachymyrmex septentrionalis
TAGTCTCACACACACTTTTCTTTATATAAAAGCTCCATTTTTTGTTAATATCTCTATAATACATTTCTTATAATAATTATATTATAAGAAATAGTTCTATATATACAATAAAAAATATATGGCTGTTTCTAGAAACATCTATGATTTTATAGTCATTTTCGGAAGCAATATATAGAGAAAATAACAATAAATTTTTCGCATAGGGATAGAATGGACTAAACTGAGAAGAAAAGTCCTCTAACATTTTGCAATTTTCGCAATAGTTAACAAGATATTAATTGCTAAAAATTGCCGAAAATTAGTATTCAATAATTTTTTATTCAAATATTATCAACTTTATAGAAAAACTGCAAAAGACAAAAATTGTTTATCTTCTTCTCAGAGCTTTAAGAATTTTTTTTTTCTTCAGAATTTTTTATCAACTTTTTAGTACTGCATTTTCTTATTGTTACCAACATGAGAAAATACAGTATTAAAAAATTCTAAAAAAATTCTGAAAAAATTCTCAGAATCTTATGAGAAGAAAATTAATGATTTTTATCTCTTGCAGTTTTTCTGTAAATATTCAAGACCAATATATTTGGCAATTTTTAGTAATTAATATCTTGTTAACTATTGCGAAAATTGCAAAATGGTAGAGGACTTTTCGACTCGGTTTAGTTGCTTGCCAAAACTTACACGGGACACCCTGTATATGCATATTGTATCCTTTTCGATGTATACAACTGTAAATATAATTATTATTACTACCGTTACAGTAATGTTTGTAAAATAATATGTTACCATGTAATTAAAGTGAAACATAGCAAAAACTCCTCTCAATGTCAATCCCTCTTTCCTTAACGCGGATTTTCGTGTTCCGAGGGGAATGTCCCTTCGCACGTTCACCTTCCCATTTCCGATAACGCGAAGGCTGAATGCGTCGAAGAATTAATGGTACATGCCGACGACCGGCGCAATGGACGGGCGGAGGAGCGAGATGCGTTTCGGCGAAATTCGGCGTGCTGTCGCAAGCACCGAGATTACAAGCACTGTTGTGCGTGACGCATGTCGGCGGGTACGAAGGTCGATTCGGAAATAATTTTATCTCGCGGCGTAATCTGCGCGAGAGAGGCGGTTGAGCAAGAGAGCCATGAGTGGCGCACGAATTGTGCCGGCCGATTAAAAATGACAGGTCGACACTTGTTGTGTAAACAGTCGCGTGCAATTTTTCGCGATGTTTTCTCGATAGTCGTGAACGCGGTTTTATAGACATGCGGATATATCTGTAAAATGAAGAATAATGTGTGATTATCGAAGGAAACGTGATATTTATGAATTCTTCCGCGTAAGATCGCAAACGGCAGCACAGATACAAGTGCGATTAATACAACGATAATTATTAACTGCGTCGCAGAAACGTCATACCTTATTTACTTGAATTATCAACTTTTTAAACAACTGCCGGGTAAAAAAATAAAGAAATGGAGAATATTGACAATGATTTCGATTAGGAATGAAATTCTAGGCTGCAGTTTTGGAGCTTTAATTTAATGACGATTAAAATTTTTTATTAATCAGTTTACACAAAATTAATGGTAAATCGATAGATTTGAAAAGAAGTCGCAGAATCAATCTTATCGAATCTTCTGCCGAGTCTTTTTTAGCATTTCTTGACGGCACATATTATAATTTTGATTTATGAATTCATTATAACTGATTCTATTTCTTTGAACTCTCTCTCTCTCTCTCTCTCTCTCTCTCTGACACAATAATGATTAATTACACCGAAAGGGATGGAAAAATGAGGGCGGCGTTTAATTCATTCGTATAGACCGAAATATCGACGACGATAAAATCGGATTGCGAATTCGGGTCTTTTGAGGACGCGATCGATATATATTTCCGCTCCTCTCGTTGCCAGAGATTTCGAGCCTCGTCGTCTCCTCCCCCTTCCCTCCCGCGTCCTCCTCCACTCACCGGCGGGAGGAGAAGGCATAAATATTGACGATCGATAAGCGATTAGCATAATGTCTGGCGATGCGCTGGCGATAAGCGCGCGAATGCGCTTAACCAGAAACAGCGGTGACGTTTCGATCGCGCCGCCGATACCGAAGCTGCCGCCATACTGTCGAAGCTAAAAACCTTCAACCCTTTTGTACCCTATCTCATCTCGTTTTCTCTTTCTTTCTCACGGACTCGATATAAATTCCGCCTCTTCTACCGAATTGACTCTTCGCCAAACACAAAGGATGTTCGAGAAATATACCCAGATATATAAAAGTCGCCAATCACTTCGACATCGATTAATCGATCGATTTCGCAAAATTACACGCGACAAACTGTATTCTCTGCGGCCACATATAAGTGAAGTGTTTAACAAAATTTATTTAAACTTTTCTTCCGACAAATCTGCCGTATTTTAATATTGCATTCGTTAATTATTGCCGACAACAATTCATATTATATGCGATTGATTACGGATTTACGTGAACAGAAAACTTTTTTTAATAATTTTGGGAAATTTCATTTAACCTTTTAAATTGAATTTAACACAAATAAGCGGAGAGGGACTTGTATTCAGTTAAAGTGGGGGTCTGAGTGCCTAGTGTATATTTTAATAAATTAATTTGAAACAAGTATATTTTCATGGCAATTTCATAGGAAATAGGTTTCCTTTGGAAAAGGATTTGAATGAAGATTACAAGTGAAAACAAACTCGTAGATAATTCGAGAAGCGATCGAACGTCGAATATACCCGGTATAAATCTACCTAGGCGTCGAGGTGACGTAGAATCATGAATGAGAAGCGCCCACGAAAAGTGCCGAGCGACGCGGAAACGAGAGGCACATTTTTCCAGCGCGAGCGTCACCGCGAAGGTTGCGAAGGGTATCCGTGTCTCGCAGGACACCCGGTACAATCCGGGAGGGCGGGCTGAATGTAACATTAAAAACGAGCGGCGCGGCCGCTTTATCAGTCATTTCCATTTCTTGATAACTGTTTCTGCTTATCGGGGGCCCGCTCGCCCGGCGTTCCTCACCGCTTCCTCTCCCGCCGTCTCCTCCCCCCCCCCCCCCCCCCCC
>NW_017304675.1:174550-177364 GCF_001594115.1 Trachymyrmex septentrionalis
CTCTCTCTCTCTCTCTCTCTCTCTCTCTCTCTCTCCCTCTATCCGGTAATAACTTCACCTATCGCCTTCATTGATCTCCCTATCGCTGTTTTATCTCGCTACAATGGCGTCGCGTCGAGTGGGCCGGACTGCCACGTCCGTCTCCATCCGGCGACTTACATGAGCGAGCAGGAAAGATCGCCGCGCGGAGCCGCTGCCGTTGCTGGCTGCCGTCGCTGCTGCTGCTGCTGCTGCTGCTGTCCTGTCGATCGAAAGGACGACTTCCCGAGCAGCAACAACAGCGGTCCCTCACGGCTTTGTCAGCTCTATCTAGATTTTATTATCGAACGAGAGACGGCAGGAGAATATCTGATAGAGAGTGGAAATTCGAAACATCGTTGCCAGTATATAGTACGTCGCAACATGCACGATGATCCATATTATTTGAGCTCGGCTCGTATCGTTGGAGCAAGACTAAAACCGCTTTTCATCCGCGTGCAATCGATATATTACGCTCCGAAATATCCCGTAATTGTCCCGCGTTGCGTGTATTATAAAATATGCGGAATTTATTGTCGCGGAGTTAAATATATATCGAAAGAAAATATTTAATATTCATTGCGATAATGTCGCAAATATCACGATTGTACAGGGTGTTCTGGAAATCGTGTTACCACATGTAAAAGTGGAATCTCTTTAAAAACTGCCGGAATGAATCTCGCACTGAAGAGCGAGATCTCACTTTTGAAGATGGAAAACTGAGCCACTCTTTTTTCAAGACCGAAGGCTTCATTTTCACTCTCCAAAGTGAGATTCCATTCCAAAGAATCCAAAGAGTTACCTTTAGCGTAAAATTTTTCCACGCAGACACTTCCGACGATTTTTCAATGAATAAAATAAATACTATTATCGAAACTTACTGCATTAACTACAATTTTTAATCGTAAACCCAGACTGACATAGAAATAGCGGTGAAATAATAGCATACTCGGTATAATATATATATTCGACATAATTAAAATTATTACTGTTGCTTTTATTATATCCCCATTACGTGACGATTAGAAAATTAATCGCATTCGCGGTCTTAATTAGCGTAACGACCACTATAAATATGAGTAATAATTCAGCTCGGATCGAGTTCGGCGATTACCCGGCCCGATCGCCAGAAAATAGACGACCAGCACACACCTATACGAGGAGCGGACGAATCGAGACGGACGGAGAGAGTGTATATATATATATACGATCCGATAAACTCGAACGGGGACGAGGATATCCCTAATCTTTCGGCGATCTATCGCGAATGAGCCAAGTATCTGCGAGCGAGCACAGCCCAGTCTGCTCTCGACGAGGCTATGCTGATAGAGGCCCGGCTACATTATTCAACGTACACACGTGCGCGCACGTATGCACGCGCAACGCTCGCGCGCACGACGCAAAATTTCACACGGGAGGAAAAGAGGAGAGGCGAGACATTTTTCTTCGCATCTTCAGCGTCGCGAGTGGCGCGACTGTTCGATTTTCATGAATTATTTGGTACTTAAAAAAAAATCTCGGCCACAGAGCTTCGATTTTAATAGGAAAGGACGGCGTTTCTTTTGCTGGAGTGACAAAAAACTTGGTTTGATTCTCGGATACAGTGAGAGGAGAATTTTTGGTATTCGTAGCTACTGGGTTGCTATAATTATGACTATTATTGCTGCAATGTTAATTGAAAAAAATTTTGCTCTAAACATTCCTTTAAACTTGGAGTAAATAAATATTTACTTAATAGAAAAATGATAGTTAAAGTGGTGAAATCAAGTTAATGGTTTCTGTATCGAATAAAATATCTATATACATTCATATTTAGTAAATATTTACTTAGAACTATTCGAACAAGTATTTGTTAAAATTTACTTTTCAATCTAGTTTTATCAATAAACACATATACGTGGCAACCGAAAATGATTATAATTATAGTCATTATTAGCACAAAATTAATTACCAGAAATTATAGTAATTTTAACTATTTTTATACATTAATAATAACTGTAATTATAGCCATTTACGATTGCCAGCCATACATACAGTTATTATTATCATTAGAACCGTAATAATTACAGTAACATATTTATAGTTACAAATACCAAAAATTTTTCTTTCGGTGTAACTTCGCTGAACTGTCGAAATAATTATGGAAGACAAATTGGTTGGTAGAATGTAAAAACTTCTTGCGGCATTGCTCATTACACTTACGTTTCTAATATAATTATTTTGAGGTCCAACAAATATATTATTTCCAGACCTCTATCACCTGAATTTGTAGAAATTTCATCCAAACCGTTACTTTCGTACAATCTCTTTCGGCTTTTGAAATTAAATTAATTGTTATTTACAGCAATCTTACGTCAAAATAGCCTTAGTTCAAATCTTAATCTCGATCTGTGAGCGCTGCTACAATTTGACTTTAATTAAAAACACTAAAAATATATATCTGTTACGATCGAAGCTGTCAATTCGAACGTAGTATCTTCTACGCTTTAATCGATCGAGTTGCGATGCTCTCTGCGTTTCTCGAATTTACGAGCGCGATATCGGGAACGCGCGGGTGCATCGAATCGGCAAGGCGACGCGATCGATACCGGCGACGCTGCAAGCCAGAAACTGCACCGGTATCGCCGTCGTATCGCGTCGTATCGGCGCGAATCGCTCCCGAGAACCCGACGAATTTACATAACGATATGATTAGTGAGCGATCGAGGCATAAATAAGCATGCGATAGCGCCGAGCGATCGTTAAAGCCAACTCGTTCTTGACAATTGTCGCTGTGTTCAGCGCTAACGTGTCTTC
>NW_017304675.1:177464-178016 GCF_001594115.1 Trachymyrmex septentrionalis
ACCAATTCGCACAACTCGTTCTTGACAATTGTCGCTGTGTTCAGCGCTAACGTGTCTTCCGTTTTACGATAAGTTAAATACAGTTCCAGACAACGAGCGCGAAAAGTTGGTGGACAGGATGAAAGGGTAAAAAGTGAAAACAGAAATTGACTAAATTGAATGGTATCGAAACACTGAAACTGCAAATATAATGGCCGCGTTCAGCAGGATGTTCATTTTACAAATGTTTCACCTTTGGATTTGAAAATACAATATAAAAAACAACGCGTAGAAAACTTCCAACAGTTGCAAAATATTTCGATACATTTTCATTAACTTCGTACGTTTTCGGAAAATAAGAAGAAGAAAAAAGATAGCTTTGAGAAAAAGAATGTTTGGTTGTCTCTTTTTATCATTTTTTATTCACTTTAGCCAGACTTTAATTAGAGAGTCTCTACATAGTGTTAAGAATACATCAGATTTATAGTCTTTGTAAAAAATAACTGGAATCGACAATTTATTTACCTTTCGTATAAAAATGAACATTATAATTATATATATATATATATATAT
>NW_017304675.1:178116-189251 GCF_001594115.1 Trachymyrmex septentrionalis
AAAAGTTTTATATTTGTATTTAAATAATTTTATTATATTAAATAAAAATTTTCTTATTTCATCTTAATTATGTTTTAAAAACACGTCAATTTTTTTACTGCAGAAATAATTTCTTATCAGATACCAAATCGCCCGCAACTTTTTGTATTACTTTCAAAAATCTGCAATTTCTCATTTTGTTAAAAAAACACGTGTAATACATCCTTAAGCTGTCATATTTGAGTTTATAGCGCACAGCATAATATATTACAGCAGAGCAATAATTAAAATTTATTTAGATCGCGAAATTCCAGGAAACGTTAACGGTAAATTGCAAAGTCAAACAAGAACACGGAAGATCTGGAGTTAATTCTAATAATTAAAATAACGTGACTAATGACAGAACAATAACGGGACGGAAGGAAAAACGATGAATTTATTTCGATTTTACGAGCTCAAGGAAAACAAGAACGCGCTAACGAGATTGCAGCCGATACAGATCTCAGCGCTGAGACAAGTCTCAGATCATCAATAATCTCCCAATTAATAAGCTAGCCTCGACAATGATAATAACAACGATAACAGTAGAAGACACGGTACTTAACAATCAATGAGGTACGAACTGGAGAAGAAGAGGAAGAAGGCGGATAGAGCAGGATGGAGAAATGAGGGGGAGATAAATAGAGTAGGTTGGGAACAGGGGAACAGGGGGGCCCGGGGCGGGGCTCGGGAGAGATCCTCGTTAACGATACCGCGTTATCGGTCGAGAAATCGGCCGATCGTTACGGCAGATTCAGCACCGGCCGGCGCGTCTAAGACGTAGAAATTAGAATGTATTCATCAAGCGGCGGAATTTTAACGGGCCTGTATATTAATTAGCAACGGGAGGCCGATTCGTGGAGGAAACGAAGCGAGACTCGGAGATCCCTCCCCCGGGGGCCTTATTAACCCCGGTCATGTACGGACAGCCAAGGTACGCTCGAATCAGTCAGTCGCGAGTTAATAGTCGTGGTTAATTAGTAATTAGCGTATGCAGGCGATCGCCCGATCGACCGGCTCGACACGGTGATCGATTAATCTGATCGATCGACTGACCGATACGATGTCGTTCGTTATGATTTCGATATTCGACGCAGAATTCGATAGTAATTAAATATCGCTCGTTACGTTTATTAACTTCCTCGCACTATGTGTGTGCAATTATATCCTCGATTGATGTTCAAGAAGAAAAATGCAAAATTGTTAGAAAATTATTTATTCAGTAATCATATTTTTCGAAATATCGTAAGGATGTATTTCAATCTTTTCGTATAAATGTTTATGAAGTATTTTAAAAATACTAAAAAATATTCATTAATAATGAATGGATATATTCCTCTCTTTCTTCCGCTTCTTGATGTAGTTCGAAGTCTCCAATTGAAGATAGATATAGAACTGTTATTTGTTGAGCTCTTAAAGATAGTGTCCTCTCATTATAACTAAATATAATTGATAAAGCAAAACTTGTTACAAGAGATCAAAATTAATATCCTAGTAAACACCAATTTATATATCATAGATGGTATAATTTTACTCAATAATAAAATACATGTGTATAAAATTATATTGTGGAATGTAAAATCGCAACATTGATTATTATCTCACTTTTAAAGAAAGTTGAAATTTACTGATTAGTGCAAAGTACAGGAAAAAAGGAGACAGAAAAACTAAAAATACTGAAAAAAATCTTAACATAACAAAGTAAGCAAAGACAAATAAATAGTACACTTATACACGAAAAGAACAAGAACTTTCCTTTGTTGAAAGATCGGAAATTTTACTGGAAATGCAGGAAAAATAATTTTGTCGGAGACTCAAAGTGAATTGTTGAAGTATCCAAATTTTTTCTAGCATTGCTCATCGTTTTAGCTTTCGTTATAATTCTTTTAACGATTCAACAAAAATATTTTCAGAAGATTTTACATCTTTTCAGCAAAATCACTCTTTTCACATAGGTATGTTAAGTGCATACGCAAGATTGAGAGAAGGGGTGGGGGAGAGAAAGCGAGAGGGAGAGAGAGAGAGAGAGAGAGAGAGCGACGGACACAAAAATGGCGAGGCTTATCCTCTCTTCAACGAGCAGGTAGAGCACCGTGTTTGGCATCGATAGGAGGGATATATCGAGGACGACGTCGCGGTCACGTCAATCGATAGCGGCCGTTTGATAGCCGTGGGCGAGGGCCCCATCTCCTCCTCCTCCTCATCCTCCTGCAGCGCGTACTTCCATCCGCGCATAATCATCGGCAATAAATCTCGGGTTGCATAAGTGTAACGAGAGATACGGGATCGCAACGCACACAGCCCGGAGCGAGGCGCATCGTCGACCGGTGCAGCGCAGCGCCGGCAACGATGCATCGGGAATCGTGAGAGAACGCGGGGAAAGTTCGAAACTGTGAAATTCGCCCGGCGGGAGGACTACGAGATCTCGAGATCCTCTCCGAGATCTTCAGATTATTCGGTTTCAGCATCGATTAAACACATTTAAATCCAATATGAAACAGCGCGGAAAACATACCCACGAAACGAAGAGTTTCCAGAGCCAATTATATAATGTACACGTATATTCTGCAAAACGTCTCCTGGAGATTGATTCGAGGGAGATCTCTATTTAGCAAAAATGTTTGGGTGGTTCAATGAAAGTTATCGCACTGGAGAGTTATGGAATTTGAATGAAAAAAATTAAGTTAGTCCTGAAACGAGAAAGTAAAAGAGTTGCGATAATCTGAGTTATGAGCGATCGAAGTTAGTTCAATAGCATCGCACAGAGTTTGCGATTATCGCATTTCGATTCAGGAAAGATATCTGGCAAATTTTCTGTTAGTTTACGTTTCCAATGTAGAATCATTAGAACGATTTTGAGATAGATAGAAATCATCTTTCCACACCTACTAATATTGCAGCTATACTGGAGGAGGAGCCTGGTTGCCATGAATTGGAATTCTGGTCAAAAATGGACAAATCAAAACTTCCTGATTGAATGTGTTATAATTCCAGTTGAGATAAACAAAATTCGAATTAAATTGATATGATCAAAATCAACTGGTCCGTCCATTTTCAACTAAGAGAAATGTTTCTCAGTATAAGTGAGACTAGAAAATTTCCTTTCAAACTTCGGTTTTTTTTTTAATTTCTAATTTCTAAACTCAAATGTCCGCTTGTCTACATATCCAATTGAATCCTCTTGCAGGTTTATTTCTTTCTAAATCGTCATCCTTTATTGGAGGCGATGCATGTTCTTGAGGTTTCTTTTTGAAACCTTCGAAATTTAATGAAGAAGATACTCTTATATTTATTTATATGATCCACCAATTAATCTTTTGTCTTGTGACATGACTTTGGATGTTGCACAACACTAATTACAATATATAATTAGTTAATTCGCTACAAAAGAAACGTATATTAAAATTTGATCTATTATATAATAAATAAAGAAAATTGAAAGTTAACAAATTTACTGTAATTGTTTATGATTCAAGGAGTGTCCCAATTGATTCATGTGTTCTGGAACTCATTCAGAAACTTCACTCGAGTGCATCTATATATCATGCTATTCTTATTTAACTCTTAAGTAGGCATACAAAATCACACAGTGATTGTTACAAAGTTGCCCTGAAACTTTCTCCTGAGGAGACTGAATACTAGATTGTTTGATTCGTCTTTTTACTTGTAATACAATGACCCGTTTTAAACAAATTGGAAATTGACTCATAGGAAAGAGAATGGAGAAAAAACTGACTATAACTTTATGCGCGTACTTAAGGATTAACATTTGGTGAATAAGAAGAATAAAATGAAAAATTATAGTAAAAAAGAATAGGTTTTTTTTTGTAACAATTTCAGTGAGTAAAAAATACCCAGTTTTGTACTTTCACAAATAAAAGTAAGATCTTTTCTTGCGTTTAAAAGGAGCTGGTGGACAGACGCCGACGTACGCACGAGATGGATCAAAAACACCTATGCACGATTCTCACACTCCGACGTACGAAAGTGAGTATATCTTTTCATATATTGTATATTTCTTTTATGTAGGACGAATCTTCAAACTCGCCCGACTCCAAAAGTCTTGCTAAATAATTCAATCCAAAATGAAATCCCGAACAATAAAATTGAGCCGCGTTAAGCTCATAAACAAATAAAACAAATAAATAAGATCTGAATTACAGTAACGCATGAAATCAACATTCATGAAGAAACGATTCTTACGCGCGTGAAATTATGAGCGATTAATTCAGCGAGAAGTGAATGATATATGTATAAATAATGAATTATACTCATCCCAAGGTTCTCCGCCGTCGCCTGATGCCTTTCAGGCCACCTCCTCCTTTCAGATTCCTTCTTTCGTTGCATATATTACACGTACAGCCGAACACAACACTTGCGAAAACACGATTAATTATCATGCGCAAATGCGCGTCATTAGTTAATCACCAGAGTACGACGATCGCGCCGCATTTTATACGCACATTATGCATTCCTTCGCGACGGAAGAGCAATACGAAGAGATTAAGCATCGACAAGCGGCGATTATAATTGCGACCATCGTCAAATTAACTTCCGCAATCTTCAAGTAAATTTACTTGTGAAATTAAGTTAAGTGTACAGAAATATTTATAAGTACCTATTAATTTGATTTCGATGAATTGACGTACCTATAATTTTTTCAAATTATGTTATTGACGTGTACAAACATAAGAATGCAAATATAATGTGTGATATATTACTATTACGTTATATTACAAAAATGTATGCTTTATATAAAAACTATAAAATAAACTATATTATTGCGTAATTTTCCATCTAATATAAAAATATATTTATACGATTGAAGATAAAAATATCAATTTTTTTAAAAAAAAAAAAAAGCACAATTTTATATATTTCCACTATATAAAATATTGAAATAATAAAATCACTATATAATATTGTGAAATTTTGACATATGTTATTTGCGTGAGGTGAGTCTGACTCTGGAATCCCAGACTTGACTCTCGTGATCTTTCGTAAACACAATAGACTGGTCGCTTATGCAGCATTGTGTACCAGCGGAAATGATCTCGTGACGGAAAGATAATGTTTCAGTAAATAACCGGCCCCCTCTCGTGAATCGTTATTCACGGAAGTTAGTTAATCATGCAAACTAACAACTATCCGTCCTAATAATCACATTCGACATCTCACGATGTTTGTTACAATTATTCTGTAAGATGACGACACGCTCAAATTACATTTATTAATTCGCCACATCAGATATCTAACGTACTGCAAAATAAGTTCATGTCTTGTCTTAAATAGTTCTTGCTTATCGAATTAATTATTAACAGACGATCTACATGCTCGCGTTCTCGACGCGGAAATAGCTAGTGACATCAGCGAGATGTTGAGATTGTTGAGAACGCGATGCGAAACTCAGTCCGAATCTGAGTATCAAATTACACGAAATGAATAATTTTGCTGAAGGATATAAAGTATATTTAGGTAGATACTGAAAATGATTTTGTCGGACTATAAAAATCATTATGTAAGACATGCAAGCACGATGAGCGAAGCTGCGAAAAGTTTTGATATTTCAACAACCAGTTTGAATGTCCTACGTAATTATTTTGATTGTGTGTTCAACATGATTATTTTTAGATCAGCATCTAAATTTTTAGATATTTCAGCAAAACTTTCTTTTCATGTGTGTACTAAACTTTATTGTAGATAATAAAAAGCGTTCCATTTGTCCAATTCTTACCTAAACTACACGTAAAAAAATATTTTGCTGCTCCAGCTAGAATTATTGCTGTTTTTTGTATTTGATAGAAAATTATGTATTGCACGTAGAATTCATAACTTCAGTATTTTAACGATATATACGCAAAATTTTAGATGTAATCAAATATAAATCACAGCCACAGTCAGCTATTTAAACAGAGAAACTTTCTTATAAATTTGACAAATAGCTCAGGTATAAATTCTGTCGTCTCTATTAATTAGATACAAAACATATCCAATGTCGCAATGTTTGCTAGTTTATCCATTTTAGATAATTTTTCACTAGAACTGCAAGATCATTTTTTTCAGTGTATAGAACTGCTATTCAACAGTTTTTTTATTATCGTGCTACGCTAATTAATTTGATGGTTCACGAAAATTACTTTCAACATAATTATTTTCAGATCTGTATCTATAACTAAATTTTTAGATACTTCAGCAAAGCCATCCATGTATGCAGAAAATTATTTCACCCTAACATGACGAAGCGATGTATGATTCACGATTTCTGTTCCCCATCACTTCAATTCCCGATGACTAAAAAATGATATATCAAAATTCAACAGAAGTCTAATTATACATAATCTTGTTTATTTGATAACACTATCTATTTAATGAAACAAATATTTCATTAAAACAAGAGTATAATATATTTGTTTCATTAATATTGCTGAGACAGATAATTATCTTGTACAGTAGACAAATTTAATTTTGCTGCTCCATATAAATAATGAAACGCAACGTTGATAACAATACAAAACAATACAACAAAATTCTACTTCCGGAAAGCGTTTAAAATTTCTTTGCAAATGACAAAGCCTAAACTGTCCAAACGGTTTCTCATCATTAACCTTGCACAAGGAATCTGCGAGAGGCTCCTTCAGTTTCGAGGATCAAGAGAGAGAAGACGGAGGGTCCCTCCGAAGGGTGTTTCTCGGGGTCGCGCGATTATTGCACGCGCGGGGTGCAATTAGCAGCGACGTTAACGGGTGTCTGAATAGAAACAATCGGGCGTATGCACAATGGAGAGAGCCACAACGGAGAGACCCGCCACTTAACCGAGCGAACTACATGAGAACGCGCGCGTGGTATCTGTGATATTATATATGTACCGTAAAGTGCGCGCGACAACGGATAGCTCTTTTGGTCCCACGCTTAATTGCGACCTACAATCTTTTTCATCTCTACGAACACGATTGGATATCACGAGCGTACAAGATGCGTAAATCAATATTAATTACACCAAATACTGTTAACTAGTTCCTATAAACTTGGGATTTTGAAATTAAAATCAACGTTTCTCTCCATACGTGCAACCTCTCTTACCATTTTATGCAAAATCTTATCACTTTAGATATTCGAATTCCACTTACTTCAGAATAATTATTGTATTTAATATTTTTATGTTAAAAAAAAATATATATTATCTATCAAGGATAAATTGAATTAATAAATCATACGATTAAATTATATTTATTAAAAAATGCAATATTTATTGTTAGTTTATAAATTTTAAAAGCTACAATAAGAAAAATTTTTAGTAGGTACTTGTAACTATAATTATTATAGTTATGATTACTGCTATAAAATTAATAATAATAACAATATATACATTCTATCAACAAATGTATGATAGTTGGCAATCAAACATGCATATAATTAAATGAGAGTTATTATTGCAATTAAAATTGGCTGCATAAAAATGGTTACTACACTTTAACTACAGTTTACAGTCATTTTTTAGAGAACAATATTTTGTAACAATCATAACATGTAATTATGGTTAGAAATATCAAAAATTTTTCTTTCAATACAAATATTGAACAGCTCAAATATCACTCTAAAGAAAAATATATGCAAATATGGAAGTATTTTATAACGTTTATTGTCGATTTGTTTAAACTTTGTGCACATTGCAGGCTGATCCATCCACATAATTTTTTCATTATTATTTACCCGGGATGATCATCTTCACTAACGTTTCGTCAAAGAAGATATATCTGTCATCTTTCCGAATAATCTACATCCCGCGACGGCCAAATTGTTATTCGAGCACCGCCAAGCGAGTGCATTAACGTGTGTCTATCAATGACACGGATGCTATCGTATGAAAATCGCAACGGCGAGCGACTCTGCAAAAATTCGCGACGCGCTATCGGCGAGCGCGCGGATGTTTTAATGCGTTGCAAATCGACAGATATCACCATCGGCGACATAAAGTTTATCGCAAGGCTAACGACAAATCGTAATCTGCACTGCATACCGACTTGGTATCGCTGATAGAGAGATGCAACGGAGAGAGAAAGGGAAAAAGAGAGAGAAAGAGAGAGAGAGAGAGAGAGAGGAGGGGAGGGGGAGGAGGAATCGGTTTATTGTTCTGGGGCAAGCCCCGTTGGAACACATTACGGAGATAAAAGCAAAATGCAAGCGATATACAAGGCGCTGCACGATAATATAATCGAGAGAGATTAAGAAGAATGGGGGAAAAAAATCGGGAGACGATACTATAAGAAGTGTGGAAAAGTATTACACAATTAATCCCTTATCTGAAGGTGTCAAAATTCGGAAAATTACTTAGGATTGTGCATATATAATTTAAAAAAAATATATATATATACCTATATATGTATATATTTAAATGTAATACGCGTAACTATACTTAAAACAATAATTATATTATGTATACTCAAAATATATTTTCAGATTTTTTAAAATTAAGAATGCTAAGAAATATTAATATATATTTGAATATCCTTGTGTCCCAAGTTGTTTGAACCTTAAATCTTTCGGCTTATTTAATTAAAGCAAGAGAAAACTGAGAATAATTGTGTTGTACTTAAAATAATGTTAAAGAAATTAAAGAAACCCGTACCTCACGTTACCTAAATTCGCAAATTCAGCAAATTAATCTCGTAACTTTAATGCTTATCTAGCGTCTCTAATTTAATCAGGTTATTTATTTACTCTGCTCTGATTTTTTTAAGGTTCCGATAAGACCACTATTCTCCTTAAAAGTTCGCGTTTCAGCGATAACTTTAATCCTTTCCGACGCGTTTACGGATGGCTCGTTAGAGTCGCCGTCACCGTCAGGCGGTTGTTTAGCACTTTTATCTATGCCACTCGCATAATGAATAGCAATTACTTTCCGGTGATCGGACATCGAAAGCGGATGTCGACTAGTCGTGAAATAATGAAGTTTGGCCGTTGATAATCAACGACAAAAATATGTACTTACTGGTTCGAATTACGAAAGCCATCCTTAACGACAAACTTTACGTTCCTACGTCTTACTTCAATTTCAAACTTACCTGCAACATAAAAAATACAAATTTAATTAACACGAGTCGATAATAAAGCAACACGCTTCATAATTATTTTAAGTGATACGATACAAGTATAAAATTTCCCGGGCGAAATATATGTATCGCATCGAATAGAGTCACATTTTTGTGTGTAACTTTAATCCGTAAATAAAGCGCATCGATTATTCTGGGAGATTTCTCAGATTTTTAAACTGTATAATGACTTGGGATAATTTTTTGTTTCGAGCTTATTTTTCACGTTTTTTTTTTTATTTCTGTAGATTAATTATCATACTGTATTTACAGCCGAGTTCAAGTATTGCAATTTTTTCATACACGGAAGAAACAATTTTGCTGGAAATCTAAAAATGTAGCGAGATAAAAATCTAAAAATAGTTTTGTTGAACTATCAAAATAATTATGTAGGACGTTCAAGCATAATGAACAATGTTGTTAACAGTTTTGACATTCTAGCAATCATTAAAATAATTATATAGGACATCCCAGAGCGTCCTGTATAATTATTTTAATGATCTAATAAAATTATTTTCAGATCTTTATTTAGTTAAAGTTTTAGATACTTTAACAAAACCGTGTCTTCCACGTAATAAAAAATTAAAAAATTTTTTTAATTAACAACAAACTATAATGCATTCAGAGAAAAATAAAGTGACAGCCACTATACGAGTTTTTTATATGTAGAATTAATATTGTGTGTGCATATGGTTGAATAAACTGTTTTATAGTAATAATTATAAAAGTTTATTCAATTGTACATTAATTCTACATGCAAAACACTTATTGTGAAAATCGCGTCAATCTCTCTGGGAAAAGAGAGGTTCCATTTTCAGTCTTTAAGAGTGAGCTTTCACTCCTCTGAGTGACTCACTCAGATTTCATTCTACAAGTTTTATAGAGTAATTATTATTTTTTATAGCTGCCGCAACAATGACTTTTTCTCTGAATGTGGATTTCAAGGATCCATGTGTTCACCGTTGGAAATATTCTTAAATTTCATTAGCTTTTAAGTTACGCGATTTGAATTTAATTTCAAGGCATTACATTAAATTTCACAATGTACACGTACATTATATTTAAGTAACTACTGTAACTTGATTTTTAGTTAAATCGTTACACTTTTAATTTCGTTCATAACCACGAGCTTCAATTACATGTAAAGGAAGCTCGTGATTACGTTTCTAACAGTGTTCTTTTTAGCGTTACAAAAAATACGCGCTTCTGTTACGAGTTAAATCTGCATCTCGATCTGGCGAACTACGCATGAGCGCTCTAAAAGCGCTCCGCGAAATCGCGAGGAGAAAGAGAGGCGGAGACGAATCGAAAGTTTAATATCGGCGTATCATCTGGAATGCACGACTATTTCTACCGTTATTTTGGAAGCGATTATCAAGCATGGCGCGCGGAACGAAGCGAAGTCTGAAGCGATAAAAGCACCGCCGCCGCGGCTGATATACATGCTGACCCAGAGGATCGTTAATTATCACTCGGCGAGCATCGATAAGCATCGACGGTGGCGACGCATTTACGGTATCGCGAGTATTATTTTTAACTACGTTACGCCTGTTTATTCCGCCGATCGGAAGTCGCATCGCGGCATGCGGGCACCCGCGCTCTCGTTATCGTTATCGATTCCGCCGCCGACGACGATGTTCCCGAAGAGTCAGAGTCGCTGCTCCCGGGAAATCTCGTGTTGGCGTTCGCGAGTATACTCGATACGATCGAAATTTAAACGAGGCATTCGCGGTCGCCGGGTCGCTTAACCGTCCTGCGTAATATTTTTCACATTAATAGATCTTTAAAGAACGTAAGGAAATCTGATTTTATCTTATTAACGAGGTAATGGATGCTTTTCAATTGCTCAACGCATCTTAACATCTTCAAATGTAACTACACGGAGTGCACAAAGTGCAGCATTGTGCACGACTCAATTGGAACAGAATGCGTACGCTGTGCACGCGGTTTCGGACAGAGTTAGATTAAACGTGGCTCTTTCTGTTTGAAAAAAAAAAAAAAAAAAAAAAAAAAAAAAAAAAAAAAAAA
>NW_017304675.1:189351-212631 GCF_001594115.1 Trachymyrmex septentrionalis
TCTCCAATCTCATTTATAGCTGGCACGATTAGTAACGTAATTAATAATTAAAGTTTATAATATAATAAATAAACACATTTTATCGATTTATCTGAGGATTTATGTTGATTCTGAAATACATTATTTTTATGTTAATTGTATTAACTTACTCTTAAACTGCGTTATTTTAACACTAAAAAAGTTTGGATATTAATTTAACACAAAACATTCAAATAACACAATCATATTATAATAAATTAATACTTGGATATGCTAAAAATTAAATACATACATATATATATGTGAAAAATTTTAAAAATCAATTTTAATACAAATACAAAATGTTCTTTACTGAAAAATTTTTTTACTGGAATTTTTATTATATAAATATGGCGCCGTGAGATTTTCGAATCCAGCTGGGCGTGCAGATACGCGTCTTTAACGGAGAAAGGGTTAATAAATCCCGCAAGCGACCGACTCGTAACTCACTCGCCGGGCTATAACTCGAAATAGTTGGCGTGGCTTATCCGTCGACGATCGGTCGTCGTTACACGTTGCGACACTGAAAACGATGGCACGATCACTTCAAAGGGAATTAACATTAATTTCAACGAAGTCGCTGCGTAAAATTCAAATTACCCAAATACCCTATTTAATTTACAAGCACACGAGAAATATTTTCGTCAACGTATCATAAAGGGTACTAAATAATATCACTGCAGAAATCAATCATTATTTAATAAACTTTGTAATAAAAAATAAAATCAGGATTGCCACAGAAAATAAATTGTAAAATTCCCTGACTTTTCCAGGTTTCTCGGATAAAAATGGAAAATTTTCCAATATAAAATATGTAAATTTTTAACACATTTAAAGTCAAGAATTGTAGGAAAAGCTAGCCTACATTATTACAAACAACGCAAAAAAGGTTAGTGGCATACGAAAGTTTTGAATGCAAATTCGAGCCAACAAAAAATAAATTATGGTAGTATTGGTAAAAAGAATGCAGTTATGAAAGAGGCCGATCAAATAAAAATACTGAATAAAATATAAGTTTTAATTAGTTTATTAAAATCGATTAAAGTGTGCGAGTTTTGAGTGCGTATTTCACTATGAACGTCAGATAAAATACTAAAAAATTATAACAATTATCTGAACTAGAAACAGTTTAAGAAAATTGCGAGCAATTGTGATAAAATTCTAGACTTTTTTACATTTTCCTCTGACTTTTCCCGATTATCCCGGTTTTCCAGGTCAGTGGCAACCCTGAAAATATAACAATATTTATAGTATTTAATGAAAAATACGAACAAGTAAATGTTAACATCAGGATCGAGAGAAGGAGAATCATCGTTCGGATTCTTCGGCTCGAACAGTAAAGTGTTCCATATTTTCTTAATCGTCACATTTGGGAAAAACGTATTGAATAACAGCGCGTGACGAGAAGCTTCTAGGGGGGGGGGGGTTTCGCAACGTGTAACCGCGACTGGACGAGTCGCACCTGTTGCAGAGAGCAAGGCGGTCGGGGAGTTTGGCGATCGATTATTTAGCAACAAGCCGCAGAAATTGGAAGGTTAATTTCGCCCGCTTGTTTACGCTCGTCCGCGATAATTTCGTGCCCCTTCCCTCAACCGCTTCCACCCTCGCGAGGGACACGCACCCTCGCACCCTTTGCGGCACAGCGAGACGCAAGACGTTGTACTTTCTAACGTGCTGAGAAGAAGGGGAAGAAGACACAATATAATATTTTGCGTTTCGACAATAATCGGAAAAGATGTAGCAAACTTCAGTCCATATATATTTAATATAAATAAAATTATTAACTGTTGATTAAATTAGTGTTATAAATTAAAAATTACAAAATTTAAACGAGGATCGGATTAATAATCAATGAGATGATAACATCATAAGTTAGACGTGTTTAACTGGTTACAATTTTACTGAAAATATTATAACGGCAGTATTGACAAACGTTTCGATCTTGATTAGGCTATTTACAGTGTCGGATTATAAAATATTAGAATAAATTAGATGTGTAGTAAATTGCAAGTAAAATAATGACGCAAGTCAAATTCCTTGGTGTGTAAATCGACATTTGTTATCGTCAGTGTTATAAAACATTGGAAAAAGAGTTTGGTTGCTTTCATTGGAATTCCGATTGAAAATGGAGAATTTTCTGGTTGAATATATTATAGTTTTAGTTGAAATAAGGTTTCCAGCATTCTGATTAGAATTTTCTGTTTGTTTTTTTTTTTTCAATTAGAAATTTTTCTCAGTGCATATTGAAGATTAATTAGTACTACTTATAAAAATAAAATTTTGCCACTCATCCTCAGAGTAAACATTTTTCGTGACCGTACTAATTATTATATAGAATGTTATTGTAAAAATCTAAGAAAAATAAGCACGATCCACAAAAAATAACATTGTAATGGATATATATATATATGTGCAATGAATATTTCTCGTTTGGCTGTTACTTTTAAAGTAAATTGAAAAGACACAATAACAATTTCGTGAAATAAATCAACAGAAAATGTTTACCCAGCGAATCTGGCATCTTGATATTTCCACCCTTTCAATTTCGACGTATCGATTTTGATACATATCTGCATATCTTCCAAATTAATTACTTGAGATCATCACGCTTCTCGCGATTCATCATCGTCGTTACCGATCTTTATCGGCAACTGATTTATTGCTGACCGCACTGTCAAATTCGTTCAAAAGTAATGGTCTATCGGGCATTTTTCCTTAAAACAACACGGCGCGATCGTGAAACCTCCACGGGTTCTATCGGAAATCCATGGGAAAGAGAGAATCTGCAGGAAAGTCATCCGGCGGTATCCGATGGGACCATCCGATACCATCCAGGCCCGGGATATAAAACTGTACGGTTATCTTCGCAATCTGATGCCGCGCGAACCAGTTTTCGGTTTGCGCGGGACCGGATCTTCTTCCTGCCAGGAGGATCCGACCAAGAAAACCGACTCTCTGTGCACCCCTTCTCTCCCTCGTTCTTCTTCTTGCATTACTTTTGGCACGTTAACTCGAAGTAAATTCAATTTGTTCTCTATCTCCGCTCTCACCCTCTCTTCTTTAGATACTTTATATATATAGATACTTCCATGTATCTATTTACTTTACTATCGTCCCTTATTTCATCTTTTTTTCTTCATACAATACTAGAAGCGCCAACGTTTATTATCCACTAAAAAGATCAAGTCAATAAATTACTACAAAAATATTAAAAATGCCGAAGGACGAAATATTTCACTAATACATGCTTCAAAATATAATAGGTGTAGTAATCTTGAAAGCCGTGAGAAACTAACCAATCATAGATTAATATTCTTATTTCGACTATGATTGGCCATCAATATCTTATCTGTCTCTCGGCTTGAATCTTACATCTATTATATTTTCCGAACTAAAACACAATTCCTAAAATTTGGAAAATCTTATCTTTTACACGGGAAATATAATATTAATTTGAAAAATAAACACTGAATCGATAATAAAACCGCCCAATAATGATTTCTAATTAAAAGATCAAAAATCAAAGGTTGGCCATAACAACAATTAGTTTCTTTCGAAAATTAGTTTCTCCTAACTATATGCATAATACCATCTCGATCTGCACGCACCCCCTCTTCCTTCGCTTTACTCTGAGAGAGAAATACCTGCGAATCGGCACCAAACGATCGATCGATCGGTCGCCAGGAGAAAGCGAATGTTCGTGCACGTTTCTTGATCGAAAGTCGAGGAATTGCTGGAGATATATATATATATATCTTTAATTGAGAGAAAAACCGCGCCGATACCGGCAATTCCATCCTCACGTGATCCAGATCCAACGACGGGCTTCAAATCTTTTTTTTATGATTTTATTTTGTGATTAATTATCGTTAATTTCAACCTTTTCTATTCTAACAATCAACTTTCGCGTCTACATTTTTGTAATTCCGTTTAATTTTATCCTGCCTTAATATTATCGTTATTTCAACTAACTTATCTCCTGCAATCTCCTTCGTAGTCTGATAATCTCGTATGGACTTTATCCGCAATTTTGGCGAGAAATGCGAGAGATACGAACAACGGCCGAGGGAGAAGGCCTGCGATCCAGTCTTTTTCCATGATGAGGCTACGCGACTGTGATGACCGATGGACGAGGCCGATGTCGATAACGTGGTTATCGAGTGATCTGGGGGCGTCCAAGTGTTATCACGACGGCGATAAGCCGCGGCCGCCGAGTGATACGCCAGTAATCTCATCTGACCCAGGGCCCTCTTCCACATCTCGAGTGTTTATCTGCTCTGCGACCAGCATTCTCCAGAGAACGTGCTATTCATCATTTATCCTTCTTACGAGCCGCGTCATGTCACCCGTTAAAAATATCACCGTGATCAAAAATCGCTATCTCCGTCGCAGCGTCTGTCCGTGAAACAGATGAAATTTTCGGCCCATAAAAGCTTCTCTTTCTCAATCAGTTTCGAATCTTGCTCTTCGACGGCTGAAATTTATCTCTCGCGTTTCATTTTATTAATTGCTTCTTTTTTTTTTTTTTTTTTTAATTTTGTTTATGCATTATAGATTTATTATTTCCCTTTAATATTATCTATATCTTCAATCAAAGTATTAAATTAATATATATTATCTATCTTTGATTTATTTTTTAATTTTATACAATCGTATACGCGGTTTCAATTTGTCCTCTGAATTAATTGCTTTATTATGGCGGGCTTTGCAATTAATAATTGATAATTTCTATCGATTAGCCGCATCTTCGTCGAATGCACCTCGGTGCACCGCTTATCGTCTCGTTTCCGCATTTAATCGCAGCGACGTGTTTTCGAGACTCTGGACCGACCGACTGGAGTTGCATTCGCCGTGATAAGGAACCGAGTAAGAGGAAAAAAATCATTCGATATCCCGCTATCGATCGAGGCATCGCTCTACGTGAACTTCGGTTTTTCGAGGCGATAAACTTTCTACGTCATGGGAGAAAAAATAGAAGAAGAAGAAGAAAACAAATATAGATTAAGAGAAAGAGAGAGAGAGAGAGAGAGAGAGGAGAGATTTGTATTCAAATTCTCAGAATCCCTATAAAATCTGTAACTTGCTTCTCTAACTACCAACATTTATTTCTGATAAATTGAACTCAAATGTATCCTTTAATCGTAAATAAAAAAAAATTGTATATGAAAACATCTATATTTCTGTGCAATTTTATTTATAAATACAATAATATAACTTCATTTATTTTCTTTCACTTATTTTTCCTGATCTCGTTTTCGTTTCATACGCATTCTGTATTTATCTCCTCATCTTTAAAAGATTGAGAAAGAATATATATATATATATATATTCAAAGATTAAACATCCGAAAACGGAGAATTACGTTATTGATAATAAACTACATTGCAGATACAATAATATAATGATATAACTAGAAAAGTAATAATTATTATAATATATATTCAGACCTAATGAACACCTCGCAATCTTAATTGTAACGACATAAATTCCACGACTAACTTATCAATTTTTCCTTGACAAATTCATCATGAATTAATTGTATGAGACACACCGTGTCAGATATATGAAATATTTGCATATCTATAAGGATCTCGTCAGGCCGAGTGCATCGTCGCAGAATTTTCGTTGGCGCGAGATCACGATGAAACCCGATCGCGACCGGCGCGGCGCCAAGGACGAGGATCGAGTTCCCGGTCGAGGCGGAGGCCACCCTCGATCGCCGGTTTCTCGACGACTTTGCGATCTCCCGATCGCGATGCGCGTGTACGACTAATCTCGCGCGATCTGCGCGAGTGCGAATACGCCCGCATGACTGGTAATTTACACCCGATGGGCCGAAAGACATATTTCTTCTCTCCTTCCGAGACACAGGGCATCAGTGAAGAAAGAGGCTAGGTTGATGAGTATACGTGGAAAGGGTTTTATTGAAGTGTCTAAAAATTTAGCTAGATACAAATGTAAACATGATTTTGTTGAAGCATCAAAAATGCAGATTGTAGAATGTTCCAGAGACATTAAACTGAGAAAGAGATGCTTAAAAATGTATTTGTAAAAAATATATTTATTTTTATTGAAATAAATCTATATATTTGAAAATACGGCCAAATAAAATCTTATTCCTAGTTAAATAAGCTATTTATTTTATTTTTTACAATTAATTAGATAGATCTCACAGAAACGTATATTTCGTCATCACAATCGAACTTTTGTATAATCGTTAATTAAATAAATGGAAGAAAACGTCGTAATATTTATTTCGTAATACTTCACATACGACATTTTTCTCTCAGTGTAGAGTATGGACTTGCGCCATTCGTATCTAAATAGTATATCAAATGTGGGCGATAAAAATGAGAGGGAGGGAGCGTGAAGACGATTAATCTCCCTCTCTTTCTAAGACATCGCGATTGATTAAATAGAAAGAAATAGAGTCTGGTCGTCTTCTATTTCTCTCATTTTTGTTGCGGACTAATTTTATACATGGATGACGCAGTCCATGCGATATGTCTTTGGGATGCTCAAACTGATTGCTAGAATGTCAACTTTTTAACATTCTAGCATTGTT
Organism: Trachymyrmex septentrionalis; assembly: GCF_001594115.1. Taxonomy (NCBI): domain Eukaryota; kingdom Metazoa; phylum Arthropoda; class Insecta; order Hymenoptera; family Formicidae; genus Trachymyrmex; species Trachymyrmex septentrionalis. The sequence continues at coordinate 195,935 of NW_017304675.1, forward strand.
CCTCATGCTTGAGATTTCTAAAATAGGTAACTATTGTCAGATCCAATAAAATCTTTCAAATCCTTTCAGATCTGTGCCTATACAGCTGAATTTTTAGATACTTCAACAAAATTCTTTTCGTATACGCGACTTAATGTGCGTGATTAAATGGAGATGCTAAATGATTAAACGAAGATACCTACTTCTTGTCCTCTAAAAGATATCCTGCATTGAGAAAAATGTTTAGTTGAAAATGGACGAACCAAAAGATTCTGAGCAATCAGAATTCTGATCATCTCAATTAGAATTATTATAGGAGCTATTCAGCCAAAAAATTCTGATTTGTCTATTTTCAATCAGATTCCAATAAATGCAACCCGACTATTTTTCTAGTGTAACTGTAATTGAATTATGTATTGCCGGAAACTCAACGTACTCGCTGCACTTCGTGCATGCTGTTATTGTACAGTAAACACGCTCGGATTGCATTTTAGACGAAGCGTGCGATCGCGATCGTTTCCAATTAATCGATCTGCTTCGATGACCAAGCGCGAGATCGTATCATCGTAGAGTGAACTTTCCATATCTCGATCGAGCGGGATAAAAAACAAATGAAAAGGTACAGAAAAAATATTTACTGTGCTCCTAAAAAGGTATAATCAATTATAAATAACAGCTTACAAGTGACAGTAGAATAAACTGTAAGATCTGCTTCAAATAAAATAATATTAAAAACAAATAATAAACACACAGGATAATAATAGAGTGAAATGAAAATCCTCGATATTTAGTATCTACATCAAAATTGAAAAAATTAAATTTAAAACAAGATTATTTTTTACATTATATAAATTAAAGTAGTAATAAAATTAACAATAATAGTAACAGAAAAGAGATCAAGTGTAAAAAGGGAAAGAAAAATAAAAGAGAAAAAGAGGAAAACGCGAACAATAGAACGAGGAAAATAGTAGATACAAAAATAAAATATTTCTTATATAGATATATGTATAATCAACTAAAATATAAGTATGTGTATATATATATATATATATATATATAATAAGCAAAATTATATAATAATCTATCCTAATAATAAGATAAAACATTAAAGATCCTTTAAGATTTTTAGTATTAAATTAAAAATATAATAATAAAATTAACGATAATAGTATAAGAGAAGAAAGAACTGTAAAGAAGAAAAATAAGAAAAAAAAAAGAAGATTAAGAGAAACAGTACATATATAAAAAGAAATAATAAGAGCAAAAACATGAGAGAGCGAAGAGAAAACGAAAAAAAAAAGAAAAAGATACAAAAAGGATGCAAGAACAAAAGAGAATGGCAGAAAGAAAAATGACAGAGGGGTAACGGTAACGCGATGTTCGCGTTTATTATCGCGACATTCCGCGCGATTATCCCGCGAGCGAAGCGTTATCGCGCGTGATCGATCAGAGATCAATATCTTGCACGGCGTACGTCGGTTATCGCGCAGTCGTTGTTATCGCCACGATCGATGAACGGAAGTGCATGCAATGCGATGTGACATGCTGCGCCTAGTCTCTCTCTCTCTCTCTCTCTCTCTCTCTCTCCTCCCTCTCTCTCTTCCTTTTTTGCTGTCGTTATGGATCTTTGCGTCTCAATCAGGAAATTACGCGATCGCACTCAATTAAAAAAACCCATTGCATAATTAAATCGACAATGACATTTGCTTCGACAGTATTATATTATACTGTGCGAATGGTAAAAGTTTTTTGTTACTCGGATGATTTGCTGATACTAAATGTTGAAATTTACAATTAAAATTATATCTAACGAGATATATTTCTTAAAAGATTCTATTTTATAGAAAATATGTTTATACATACATGTAATTGTGTTTTGAGAAAACAGAAGATTATTGTACATTATACTATATTATATAATAGATATACATTAACGTTATACCAAGTCATTATATTATATAGTTAAAGTGTAAAAGTGTTTTGTTACACAGACACATTTGAAGAAGGTACTTAATACAATATGTATATTTTTTCATATCAGGAACTGTAATCGAATCTGATAAAAGGAAAATTCTGTTTGAAAATAGACTAAAATAATCTAATGGAATATATTATTAAGTGACTCTTTTATAATATATACAGCTGCGTTTTGAGAAAAGTTAGAAGATATAATAATTATATATAGATGTCAATCGTCAAATCATTATATTAAGCAGACTGCATATTTGAGGAAAATACTTAATGTTTGTTCTCGCACAAGGACTATAATTGAACCTGATAAAAAGAAAAGAAAAGAAAATGAATGTGTTCATAAATAAATGTACATTATTTATATTTCAATTAAAATAAAATTAATTAAATTAATAGCAAGATAATTTTTAAAAAAATCCTTTGGTAAAATACTCAAGGAGGGGAAGGCGCAGGTTCGCGTCCAGACTCTTCGTAATACAGTCGCAATTCACGCTACCGAGGGCGCGAAGGGTTAATTTCGTCGAATGAAGTTGCCAGTCACCCTCTGCAGCGGAGTGTCAGGTGGAGGCTAGCGTGTTACGTGCCAAGACACACAGAAGGGAGAAGGGGAAGGCACATAAAAGCGATCCCGGTGGCTCCTCGTACCCGGTGGCGAACGGCCAACCGAAGGGTCGACTCGTCGGGACGGAAGGGGGGAGGTTAGAGGGGTATGCCGAAACGAGCGGCGGAAGTAGGGGTTGGAAAACTAACGCGGGTCAATGAAGCGACAGTCGCGTGCCCCGCATCCTCCCCAGTGGACGTAGGTTTATAGGATTCTACCACCCCATTACGCCAGCGGGCCGTCCGTCGATCAACCCTCCACCTCCCCCGTTCAACGTGCACCTGTCGAGTTCGCTATTCGCGAAATAGCGAATTTTTGGCGCCAACCTTCTGCTTTCGGAATTGCAAATTCGGGATTGATCGCATATTTATGATTAAATTATCATAAATATTAAAATTACCACTTATCAGTAACGGTAATACAGCACTTTAATTATACATTCAATATTATATCCTGTACAATTCAACTGTGTAGATTGAATTGCTGAATAAATAATTTGTAATATGCATGTGTGATGTTCGTTTCGCATTTCATGTTCTGTTATACACGTTATTTCTGTTCTTATATTATCAGTATTTGTTATATTATAAGCACTACATGGGAAAAAAATCTAGTTGCATAAATTGTAGATACTTAAGAATGTTTAACGAAACCTTGTAAAAAAAATTCTCGCAGAAATTCGTGGAAAATATTCAGATTTTTCTGGTATTTTTATTTAATATTCCAAGTAAAATTAAAGAATTAATTGCAGAAAATTGGAATGCAAATTATGTATTATTAATTAGTAGAAGGGAGGGATTCCACGAAATTATGTCTATCATTTTATACAATTACAGCTGCAAAATTTATAGGATAGAGAAAAGTATAGAAAAAAGCTCACTATAGCATCAATGAGTTATTTTGTTTTGTTGTGTTTTGTATTATCTTCTACCGTCACACTTTGATTTTTTTTACAAAAACTCGCAGGACATACGAATGCAGATTGCAAATGAATATATATACGCGGATATGTATGTATATTTATTGTTATTAACCGATTGTCGACATTTTGTATTATTAAGGAAAACTAATAGAAGAAATATTGTTTTCAGATAAAGACAGAAATTCAATTTAAAAATAAAATTCCAAAAATTTCCCCGAGTACCAGTAAAATTCCAAAAAGATATTCCGATTTTCAAAAGTTAAAAAATCCCAAAAATTTTTCAAGTTTTTCAAGTTTGTTTAGGTAGCAAACACGTATTATAACTAAATCTGTCGAACATTTTTGTATAGATAATCAGAAATTTAATTACAATAATCAGAATTTTGATTAGATATGATCAGAATACATTTTGTGTGTACTTTTTGTTGATGCAACCAAAATATTTTTCTCCGTGTACTCAAATATCGCTTTAAAGAAAAGTCTTCAAGAGAAAAATAAACTCATAGAACTATACTGAAAATGAAACTATTCTTCAACCAGAACGATATTTAGCATTAAAAAATATGATTGTTTTCCTTCATTGAGAAAAATGACCTGATTATACCAACAAAAGGGTTCAACAGAAATTTTAGTAAAAAACCAAATAGAATATCTGATTAGAATGCCATTCTTGGTCGATCTTCCTGTTGTTCTGAAGTTAATCAGAATATTTTTCTCTGTAAAGGAAAATAATCACCTTTTTTTAATATGCTGAATATCAATCAAATGCCTCTTCAATTCTAAGACGCTTTTGGCAAGATGGATTTTTTGCTGGATAAATCAATCGAAGAATGAAGTTTTATTCTTATTATCCTTATTATCCTGCGAGTTTAGCCTTCTCTTAAAGAAAACACTAAGAAAAATATTTTGATTAAACTCACAAAACAGCCCAAACTTAAGAATAACATTTTGTTAGACCAAACACGTCTGATTCTTGAGATCCACTAAAGCTCGGTTGTTAGTTTAATATTTGTTAATTTTTCAAGTTCAGAATTATGCAAAATACCGTCATAAAACATAACTGTTATCCCAAATTATTACTATTTAAAAAGATCACCCATATGTTCCATTATACAGTTCACAACTAGAAATTCTGCTTGGCCTCACTAAAATGGCACTCTGTACTTTCTGCTCGTTTAATCAGAACAGTTCTCTCAGTGTTTGCGTTATCGCGAAATAAAAATATACAAAAATATATTCCGATAGCGACTCAGTAGGCCGCATTATTATAATTACCACCATTACGTTACTATTAGTCGCACCGTTATCACGTAATCTGTCGCTTTACGCACCGTTATCTCCTTCCGCGTACAGTTTTTCGATTTCGCGAGAGACAGAGCGAGTGTCGCGAAGTGGCGCAAAAATACGAGCCGGTCGGGCGAGGTGGAGAGCGTGCCGGAATGGACGGACGCGGCGTTGGTGGTGTCGGTGGCATCGGCGAATACGAACGTGGGTTACGTAGGTAGGTAGGTAGGTAGGTAGGTAGGTAGGTAGGTAGCTAGGTAGGTAGGTAGGTAGGTAGGTAGGAAGGTAGGTACGGGGTCGAAGCAAGCAAACCGGCGCGCCGATAAGAGCGGCGGCGAGGCGTTATCGCGATCGCCGCGCGGCCACGTCGCGCGATAACGATAACAAACTCCCCCTCCCCTTCCTCCCCCGCCGTCGCTGCCGCGACCCACCCCGTTGCACGGAGCGTGTTCTCCGTGTGGTGTTTCGGTGTGTGTGTGTGTGTGTGTGTGTGTGTGTGTGTGTGTGTGTGTGTGTGTGTGTGTGTGTGTTTGTATTTGTGTTTGTACGTGCCGAGAGGGCGAGAGGTGACTCGTTGTTTGCCGGCTTCGTCGCCGTTTTCGCCGACTCGAAGGCGACAGCGAATCCGAAGTCTCGAATTCGCGATAGTTTTCGTGATCGGCCGAGATGAATGAAACGAGGGCGAAGAAGGAGAGATTGAGGAGACAGAGCGTATGTACAGAGCTTTCTAACCGCTTTCGATAGCTTGTGATTTACTGAGCTCACTGTTTATCTCAATATTTATCTCGATCTTTATATAACCTTTCAATGAGTGTATAATACATGCGAGAAAGAGTCTAGTTGCATTAATTGGAATTCTAGTTGGAAATAGATAAATCTGAATTTTTATTAAATTCTATCGTTATTCTAGTTGAGATACAAACGAAGGTTAAGAATTAAAATAGTGGGTTCAATATAGCGGACAAAATGTCTAAAAATGGTATCTGATTATCATACATAAAATTCAATTTTAGGAAAAGTTTAACTGCGAAGGACACATCAAGTTTGTAGTTTCGCTTTATTTAAAGTTCATCAGTGTTGCGCAAATAATTATTACTGATTTCCAAACTTTGACTATGAGCCTTGTTATTCTAATACTAGATATCTTCTTTTATCAAAGATTACTATCTTCAGAAATTCGACATTTTTAGGCTACACTACATTCAAATTCAGCCAAAAGGCTTTTAAAATCGAATTTAAGAACCTAAAAATCTGTATAAAATAAGATCCTCTGTTGTTGTTTTATTAGAAAGCTTCCAAAGATTTATTTATGTATTATTTAAGAAATTAATTTCTTTAGAAAAAAAAGGTTAATTTCTTTAAAAGATTAATTTCTCTTCAAAGAAAAATTACTCATTTCAATATTCTCCTCCGGAGCTGACGTGGGATCTACTGGACTCTTTTATGTAATGATTTGGCTAACAAATATTCTGATAAATAAAAATAATTCACACAAAAACTTTCACTGTAAAAAAAGTATTAAGGTAATAAAAATTATATTATATTTAAATTAACTTGGAATAAGTTCTTAATTCTTGTCTATGTATTATTGTAATATTTGTAGTAACGTCACTTTATACAAAATCAAGTTAATGTCATCGATTCATTTTCCTCGTATCACATTTGCAAATTTAATTTATTCTTTTTTAAATAAACTTACAATTAGTATTCAACCCTTTTTATACGAATCGTGTCATTTTGATTAATAAAAATCAATTAGTGTCTTTTAGCTAACATTGAATAGATTTCATAGATCTAGCATCGTCAACTGCGTCACAGAATATGACGTTAGCTCGGAAAGGTTAAAATTAAATTTAGTTTATTTTATCGCAATCTTACGCAGAAAAATGACGAGTGCACGTTTATTAGCAATTCACTTAGTGATTCATTCGGATGAATCATTTAAATCTAAAGCAAAACAAGGAAGTAGATCGAATAATTGTCAGACATCAACTGATAATGAAAATTCGAAGAATGAAAAATATCTCTAGCTTGTGAAACAAGAAAAAAGTTATTATTTTATTTCCTATTAAGATTTTTCACTCGCTCGAGGAGAAAGTACTAAACGATCCTTCGAAAAATGTTTCCTTTCGCATCATTTTCAGCGCGACGTTTCCGTTTTCATAATCCTGCACGAAGAAAGATTTCTAGTTGAAAATGAACGACTTCGAAAAATCATATTCAAAATCCCGTTGTCTCAACTAGAATTATAATAAATAAAATTAATTCAATAACAAATTCAATAATCAATAAAAAAAATTCTGATTCATTCGTTTCCACAATCAGAATTAATATTAATTTCAATTAATTCAATCAGACTCTTTCCAGTGTAATAATCAACCGAATTCATGGTACCACCCAGCGAGCGTCCAAGTGAAATTCCACGGACGCTGTCCGACGCATTCATCCCCCGGACCCTCCGCCATCTTGATAACCCCCTCGGCAGCAGCATCCGTCGAAAGAGCGAGCGCGCAATCTTCAGGACGACGACGCGCCACACCTCGTCACAGAGACATGTACACACACATACGCGCGCGCACACCTGTCCGTGTATCCGCGGGGGTTGCTCGGGGGTTGTCCGCCGCGGTCGACCAGCGGTGTTATCGCGTCGGCCCAGATTGAATATATTTCATATGTTTTCATAACTACCGCGCGCTACGTCGTCCCGCTATCTGCCGGCCACCCCCGGCTCGGCCGCCCGCCCGCACCCCCTTTACCGACCGACCGCAAAGAAGAAGGGTGGTCGCTGAGGAGGGGGTTGGAAGGTCGGAAGAAGGAAAGCGGAGGACACGGAGCCTCGGAGCCGGAATGCGAGAGAAAGAGATGCGGCAAGGGAGTGAAAGAAGGGCGCCGCGCGCCGTAGGGATTGCGGTTGCGAGATGGAAAGAGGGAGGGGGAGGTGGCGGGTGAGTACGAGGGGGTGGCTACGGGAAATCAAGCGTGAGGAGATACCGGTTGACTGATGTGCGCCTTTCTGTTGTAAAACGATAAAGGCGCCGTGGCATTGGTCGTGGGGGCCGTGGGGTTTCCGATAGCCACCCCCGCCTGCGCCCCTCACCCCCGTCCCCACCTCCTGTCCTCTACTCGTCGACCCTCGCGGGTTTGCTTCACCTCTTTCTTCGGCCGTCGCCGTGCCAGGAGGAGGAGGAAGAGAGAATGTGACGCGACACGCGCGGAAAAATGGACGGCGGGATATTCAGTTTGGCTCGCGGATGCTGCGCGCCGATCTCTCCGGACTGTCTCGTCAGTTATCCGTTGGACATCGGCTGCTGTGACGCCACTTAGTTTGAGGAATAAATGTACGAGGTAATAAATGAATATTATATTAAAGAGCAATATTCTCTCGCGCATCTAATCGCGAGGGAAAAAGTCTTGATAAAAATGTTCCTTAATCAATTATATATGATTGACAATGTTAAAACGTTAGAGGAAAAATGGCAAATGTATAAGCAAAGCGCTATTAATTGATGCGTGAATAAAATAGGTACTACATAATAACTGTAAACAAAAATATGAATTATATAATATAGAACGTTTTGACTTTTTTTTTAAGTAATCTTCAACTTACAATTGATGAGTTAACTTACTTTTTATTTCTTTCTAATTTTAAAAATTAGAAAAAGATGAAGTGAGATTAAAATTAATCTACATTTTTTTTGATAGAAACAAGCATATCCACCGGTAACATTATAATTTAAAACATTTGTGTTCATTTCTACCTTTTAATCTTTAGAATTAGAAAAAGACGAAGACAAAGTTGAACCGAGATTAAAGTTAATCTACGTTGATGGAAATAAACATTGAACATAGCATTTCAACATTTTCGTCAACAATAGGAGACTCCTCGAGAAACGCGGTAAGTTTTTTATTGTTCTATATTATACAAAAATCTGAATAAATTTTTTTATACTCGACAAGGCTTTAACAAGTTTTCACGATCGGAAGTCGAATTGTATTTTATTTATTTAAATTTATCTACTAAAATTCACAATCAAAATATTGATGCTCTTAAAGATTCCATATCGCGGTTAATGAACATTCCGTGAACTCAGACGTGGAAAAATTCTTATTAGAGGAATGTCATACAGAGACATGGCTACAAAACTTAAAAAAATTTCTCTAAAACAATCCTTTAAGGATCGCCAATCTTTTGAAATTATCACGAATTTTTTCACAATGAAACGTCTTGACGAAATTCAATTAAATGTAAGACAAGTTTTCGCGTCTGTTTGTACTGTTACGATTTCGATTCGCGAGAAGATCTTCAAGTTGAATTGCGAATATTAATTTCGTGTCGCGGGCGCTGCGCGCTGACGTGGACCAGCTCCTTATCCAACATCTATCGACTTCTAGGACGTCGCGCGTTATCCTAACTGACGCGGAAGAGATACACGGATGATTTCCCGAGGAAAGCCGAAACGAGCTGAGCAGAATCGAGTCGAGAGCGATAAATGGGAAGTGGCAACGAAAGAAATTGTTCAAGAGTGAAGATATATGAACTCGAATCAGAGTTATCTTTTTTCATGAAATCTATACGCAAAAACTGCCACTTTACAGTCAGGAATCAACAAAACCGTATTATCCCGCTTGCGTTAATTAAAAACTCATTAAATAAGTAATAAGTAAAAATCAAACGTTAAGAGAAACGTTAAGTAAAATTAAATACTGCATAAAAAATGTCATTAAAGCTGTAAATTGAATTTGCTTTGTATAAATTTGCCGATGTATCGCGAATTAATTACTGTTAATGCAGTTAAACGTCATGGAGTCGAGGAATAATCTGTTTATGTATGATGTTTATAATTAAATTAATACTTATATACGTCGCGTAAAGGCTCTCGTTAGGATTGTTGCAAGCATTGAGGTTTATCTAAAAAAAAAAATCTAATAAGCACGTTGCAATGTGTATAAAAATGGCGGGGACCACTCAAGCTCATAATTCGCAATCAGCCGGCAAGTTGTTAACGCGCGAGTCACTTCGTTACCAGGCGCGAGGATAATTTTATCAAGAACAAAGTCACGCACGGCGCACGAGGCGTCCTTCACGATAATTCGTCGATATCGAGTCCCGCAGCTGGGCCTTGAGGCCCACTTCACCTCCGGTCTCCTTCCTTTTCCCACATTCTTCTACACTGAAGATTCACTTAAGCGAAATTGCGTTCTCGCACCTCGTAAAAGGTACCTCGTTGCAATATATCCTTTCAGAGATGTAAGGAATATTGAACAAAAAAAAATATGATTAAAAAAATAATATATCATAGTTAAAGCAATGATAATGAATGAGATTTAAAATGATGAAGAGCAGATTAAAAGCAATGATTTTAACACGCCTTGAACATTCAATATTGTTTTCTCCGTGTTTGAAGAAATATTCCTTAAAGTTTTTTTTCTTTATTTCGGAAAACTTCTCGAAATTTTTTCTCCCAGATTTTTATTAAGAATCAAATGTGTAGTTTTTACAAAAAGACTGAAAGTGAAAATGTATACGTTTCGTTATTAAAAATGAATGTTGTATAGGAAACAATTCAGTGTTTTTATTTAATAATAAAATTTTATATTTTAAATGAAACTTTCCTCATTTTATTTTAATTATTTTTTAAAATGTACTTGTTTTCGGTTCAGGTTCTAAATCTCTGCTAAATTTGTTGTAGATATAATTTCAGATATAATATATGAATCTGTAATTTTTTTCATTTTGTTTAAAAATACGCGTAACCCTTAAATCAAGATTTTTATTTCAATTTTAGAGAATGAATAAATTTTATTTTCAATTTTAAAATTCTAGCAATAATCTTGACTAAACAATCTTGAGTAAACTTTCAAGTTTAAGTGTCTTTAAAGCTTTTCGTCATTTAAGGAACGGAGTGAGATTCCGATTATCCAACAATGGAACCGGTAACGCTTTTTACGTTCCGCGATGCGCATGCACCGCGAATACATAATCAACGAGTGTGCATACGTGGTCCGTTATCGGTTGCGCGATCGGATCATAAAGCCAGGCATTCATTCGATATCGAGCCAATACCAGCCACGAGATGATAAGCAGACCAGACGAGGGAAAGAGAGACAGACAGAAGAGCGTAGGTAGATCATTCTTGGCTCGCATGGCCTCTTCTCTAGTAAAAATGCGATAGATTCTCTAGGAACCTCTATAATTAAGGACCAGATCTTTCGATTAGTGTATGGCAATAAATTCCATCGTGGAAATATTTCTCTTCGTCGCCAGTCGAAAATTTCACTTTGCCGAATGGGTCTCTTCGTGGAAGAATTATTCGGACGTGACGACGCATTGGCTTTTGTGCCTCGCGTCGCGCGTGTAAAGCCTGCAAACGTGCACGAGTCGCTTAAAAATCAAGTCGAAGGTGACCCGGGTTCTTCCTTGGTGTCGGTAGATTCTGCACAAACGTCGCAATAACTGACAAGATATCTCTTTCTATTAAAACCTGAGATGTTCCCTATAATCTGCGTGCCTGAGATTTATGGTGTTCTATTTTTATTTTGCGATTTTGTTGTAAACTATTTGAATGTGAGCTATTTTATTGTAACAATTTTGTCACACAAATTATTGAATTATAATACTGAGGACAAAATTGTTCATTTAATTAATTTAATTTCTAACTAAATTAATGTAATTCGTTTTTATTTCTCCCAATGAAGAATCTTATGTATTTAAGTTAAATATATTACATTCGACTTAAATATCATACATTCCCCAACGAAAGAAATAAAGACAATTAAATTAATTTAGTCAGATAAACGATTTTTTTCACAGTGAACATACACTGTTGGAAAATTTGTGTTAATTTAATACAAGATGAATATATTAGAATTAGGTAACGCAAATAATAAAAAAATAAATATAAAAAAGATAATACTGACACAATTTGTAAACTGTGAAAGTATTTTTTTTCAGTACATTAATGAAATGTTAAATTAACATACTGTATGTTTCATTTATTCATCTTGGAATTTACTTTTTATTATAAAACACATTATTTTTATGTTATTTCTGTACTTATTCATAAATTATGTTATTTTGACACAAAAATATGTTACATTTTAATTTAACATAAACTATTTAAATAACATAATCACGTTATGTTAAATTAACATTTAAATAAGTTAAAAATTCAACACAAAATTTTAATGAAGATTTGAGTAGACCATTTCCAACACAAATATGAAATGTTTTTTACTGTATATCGTTCTTTTATTTGAAAAGTGACCCAACTAAAAAAATTAATTTTCCAAAAAATGGGAAAAACTGTTTTTCAACTCGTCAGAAAATTATCGACTAATCAAATAACATCGGCAAAAATAGTGCATCCTTAACGTGATCAAATACCAGTTTTTTCATTTGCATTTCACAATCTTTAAAAAATTCGTTCTTTTTTATGATAATTTTGATGATTGTTTAATAAGATTAAGTTACTTTATTTTTAATAATTCATGGAATAATATTAATTGTGGTAATAATTCGAAAATCATAGTTTCTGAGTTGTGTTACGTTTGAAGTAAAAGAGCGATATAAATAATAAATTTTTAATTTTACTTAAAATAATTATAGCCCGATTTTTAAAATTTTTAAAATTTTCCTCCAATTCGATTTCAATCTTATCGTTGTAACTTGCCGATATTACGCGTCCTGTAATTTGACCAAGTTAATAAATTGCGTGTCACGCATGCAGCCGACGAAGCTTCCTCGAGGTTTCGCGTGTAAAACGGACATAATGGCCAGTCTTTTGTGCAATTAATTATAGCGTCATTAGTGCCATTGACTGAACGTCAGCTCATTAAATTTCCTTTCTTCTCACCTAAGTTCCTTCCTTCTAGAGATTTTCTTGTCCGAAACATCAAACTATCGATAATAAATAAATCGACAAAATGATTAAAAAACATAAACAAATGGAAAAGACGTTTTTAAAAATCATGGTCAATGACAATCTCTTTCATCAATTAATATACAACCATTAAAAATTAATTGTTTACATGTGTAGATATAATTATATTTAAACAAATAATTTTTTATATAAAATAACTCATAATATTATTAAAAGTATATTATAATATAATTTTTTTCCTAACTTTGGCTTACATAAATTGATATTACACAAAATATTTTTACGACTGTCTCGTTCTTTTCACAGGAAAGGTAAACATTCACTTCTTCCTCTATTAATATCAGTAATCCACAGAAATGACTTAGAGAATTCTTCCCTTCTTCCTAGTGAAGTCCGTAGATACACCATTTCAGGGACGAAGATTCGATGGAACCGATAATTATTTGCGCCGAAGTGGTCAAGGAACGTTATAAAATTCGTTCGATCTCCTTATCAGTGTTAAATACGATTGAAACGAATCTCGATACGAGTTTATTTGGAGTAATCGGCTCTTCCTTTCTCTTCCCTCCCTCCTTGGATCCAGCGGTCCCCGATACTAAGGTCTTCGATATCGTTCGCCCTTTTTCTTTGCGCGCAGGGCCCGCAACACAGATAAAGCACCTGCATTCTCGGCCAGAAGACGGCACTTCGAAACCCACGCTTCGTCGATAAAGCAACGGTTGCATTCCTCCCCTATCATCCTCCCCCCCAACCACCTCCGCAACGCAAAGATAACTAATGCAACTCTCACGAAGGGTGTCCCTTTCAGCCGCAGGTACCGGGAATCAAGAAGCGCAGCGGTCAACTCAATGATTGGAGACATCAATGGTCGTTACTATTGTTCGAAAAATGATGGTTTTCTTCATATAAAAATGTACTATTGCTTGTAATTTGTCTGTATCTAATTGATATTTTTATTATTACTGAAATCGTATTACTAAATAATTTATTAAAGATTTAGTAGTGTTTTAAAATTAGATTCATTTTTTATTATTTATTATTATGCTTTATTATTACTATTACTATTATTATTATCTATATTAATTAGATATTGAGGAAAAGTTTTATGTATTTATAATTATAATTAAGTGTTATCGCAATTATGGCTAATTTATAGTCATTTTTAGTGTCAACTATATATTTGTCGATAGAACTGTATATATGTATACATATAATTATTACCAACATTATAGTAGTAATAACCATAATTATGGTAACATATAATTAAAGTCATAAATATCAAAAACTTTTCTTTCAGTGCATTATTATTTTGCCAACGACTCCAAATTAAAAGCTTTACAAAGTCGCAACCTGATGAAATCTTGTCTTCCTAATTTTTTAATTTGAAAATCCTTTCAACTAAACCTTAATACGAGGTTCGATTATCAGATATTTAATTACATAAGCAAGTACGTTAGAAAGAAACTGGGACAAAATCATGGAGATGTCCATAATAATTTCTGTTAAATTTCTGGAGTGTCTATGGCTGTCCGGAACACTGCATGTGTCAGAGATTTAACCAGTCCGCAAATTTTCGGGAATTAAGACCCAGACAAGGTCCTATCCAAAATCAGCGACAGTTCGTAGATAGAAGTTCCGTCGCAATGAGAGTTATTTTTTGATGATAGCAGCCTCGATGATTAGAGATATCATTGTTACGGATTATACAAAATTCAATTTCCACCGCGTTAATCAGCTCTTCAGTTCTTTAATTTACACTCGGAAAAAGAAAGACACACGCAAATATACTTCAAAAATCTCATTTCTAATTGTAATAAAATTAATTCTTTACTAAATTTAAATCCATTGCTCTTTAAATTTTTTCCTAAAACTTTTCTTTCGTTTTCTAAATGAAATATTTAATTATCTCCAGTGTTGTTTTTTTTTAAATAAATTTACTTAAAATTAATTTCTGTTAAGAAATCTTCCAAAATTTTGTAAAGAATTTTCGATTTCTCATATCACTCTTACATTTCTATGTGTTGTTTACATTAGAAATCTTTAACCTCGAACTTTTCCTTCACTTATAATTAGTCTAAATTACGTTTTAATTTGGAACTTAACATTGTTAACTCATTAACATAATTTACACACATTTATTGATTATTTTATACAAGACTTATTTAGCTGTTTAGCAATTTATTCGTACCTTTTTATTTAAAAAAATCAATTTTTCTCTATTTTACGCAAGACTTATCTATTTACTTATTTTGCACGATTTACTGAATCTTTTTATAAAAAAGATATTATTCTTTTACAAATTAATGGAGAAGGAAGACAAGTTTAATTTGATAACGCACATAAATGTTTTCCAAGATATGAAGAAATAAACGGAAGGGATCGTATCGATTCTAAAATAATTAAACGCGGGATTAAATTACGATATCTTATACAAAGTAATCGTATACAAACATCAATATTTATGTACAAGCTTTGATAGAGAAAAAACGGAGAACCGCAAATGAAACCGAGTTGAAACGCCGTGCCGTTATCTGCCCCCTTCTTCTCTTAATCGGTCATTTAATTGATTAAACAGTTAATAATTAAAGCAAAGCGAGCGGGACAAAAACGCGAATCACGAACAATGAGCGTTTCACGACGACGAGCTCTAAACCATGTCCGACCTAATTTTAATTGGAAACGGAGTCGTATATGTATAATAGTGTTTGTGTGCGTACGATATAATGGTCTGATAGTGAAACCCGAGAGTAGGGAGAAGAGGGGCACGGATACGTGAAACGGGGTACAACCTTCGGCGGGGGCCCAGGTGCACTTATCTTTACGAGGAGCACCATCGGTGTACAGTTTACTCTAAGCCTTCGCGTTTCTGACTCGCCATATAATTATATGTAGTCATCAAGAGGAAGAATTTCGGGGAGAAAAAATTCGAGGAACCAACGAAAAAACTGACCGATATCGAACAGAAAAGGAGGACAGATAAATATCGTCATATCGATATCAATTATTTTTATATAATATTTAAATTTACGATTTTTCAAATATAACATTTAAATTTTAAATATTAAATTAAAAGAGTTAATCTGATTTTTCTTCCCTCCTTGTAATCTAATCTATGCTCAGTTTATTTCTTGTTTTATTCAGATTACTTTTAAATGATACACAGAAATTCTTGTTTCTTTCTTTCCAAAGAATTTTCAGTCATTAAATATTTTTTATTTCTTTCTTTCCTTCAAATTTTAGAATTTCTTTCAGAATTTTTTTTACAACTCTTAGGTTTATAAGTCTTATGAAATCGAATAGTTTTAATGTAATAGGTATCAAAGATTGATAATTATGTAAGTTAATTAAAAATTTTTTTTTCTTCCTTTTATAAATAAATCCAACAATTATAAGAAATTCAAAAAATTTCCGAAGCTTTTTTTTGGAAAAAAGGAATAAAAAATTTAAATAACTGAAAATTCTCTTGATAAAAAAAAAAAGAAATGAAAGGTAGTCCGATAATGCAAAGATGTTTTCGAATATGTCACAACTCTGAGATTTATAAAGTTTTATGAAGTTAAATAACTTCAAGATAATACGTGTCAAAAAATCATTTATTAATTTAGACACGAAAGAAATGTCGACACGTGCGAATGAACGTAACAGGGAGCTATCGCAGATTTCAGACGCGCTGCAGCAATTCGCGAAAAGCGTGTACTGCGTGTACTGGTGTGTAATAGCAAAGACCATAGCTGTAATTATTAGCACGGGTTCTCTAGCCGGAGTTAGAAGGCATCGCATCGCATCGCGCCGATCGCCGGCAGCGCCGCGGTCGAATCTAATTAAATATAATTAGCCGCGATTTGCATAGATGGCCGATAGAGACCGGACGCGGTGATAAGCGCGATAACGGCCGTGCACAGCCGATACGAGGGACGATTATGGTCGCCCAGGTCTCGCTGCTCGAACAGACATCGGCACGATCATCGCGAAATTCTGCCTCCACCTCTCTCTCCCTATTTATCTCCGTCTCGCCCATTTTTTCTCGTTAAATCGCTCCCCTCCTCCCCCCCCCCCCCCC
>NW_017304675.1:212731-214553 GCF_001594115.1 Trachymyrmex septentrionalis
CGCTCTCGTCCGGCTTTGTCTTCGTTGGGCCCGGAGAACTGGGTCCGAAGACGCTCCCGCAGGTCGCCCAAGAGTAATTCTTAATTAATGGGAGAGGGGGAGAAGTTTCATTTGATAGCAGATGTTTTCTAAGATATCGGAGAATGAATAGAAGAATCGAATCGAATCATTAATTAGGCACAAAATTAAGTTACGGTATCTTGTGCAATGAACACGAAAGACATAACATCCGAGATAGATGACTTTTTCTGTTTTACACATTTTAATATTACAGATTTTGGATAACCTTCGAATCCGACACGGGGAAGGAACGATTTTGCTGATACATCGAAAACTTTAGCTGTACGCAGATTTGAAGATAATTTCGTATCAAACTACCAAAATAATTATGTAGGATGCTCAAGCTAGAATGTCGAGACTTTCTGCGCTGTTTCTCGTCATGCTCGAGCGTTCTGTACATTTATTTTAATACGCCAACGAAATTAGTTTCAAAATCTATATCTAGCCTAAACTTTTAGATATTTCAGCAAAACCGTGTAGACTTTCAAACTTCCTTAATCTTAATCAATTCAAAATTTTTTCAAATCTTAATCAATTCAAATTCAAACTCAAGATCGCGGCGTTTTTCCAGCCTGACATTAATAATATTCGAATTATAGACGTAATATACTCGTAAGTATCTATTACTTGAAAAGTAGATAAGTAGTAAATAGTAGTATCTAGAAGTATCTAACAAGTGGCAAGTATCTAATAGTAAAAAGTATTATATATGCAATAAGTATCTAGTAAGTATCTAATATTTAACAAGTAGCAAACATTTATTAGCAAATAGTATCTAGAAGTACCTAATAGCAATAAAGAGTATTGTATCTAATAAGTATCTAGTAGTAGTTATTATATAATAATACTCAAATTATAGACGTAATAAGTATGTTAAAAAGTATACACGTAGTAAGTATCCAATAACAAGTATCTATAATAAGTATCTAGTAAGTGCCTAATATCTAACTGTAAGTAGTAAACATTTATTAGCAAACAGTATGTAGAAGTATCTAATAGCAATGAGTATTATACAGTAATAAGTATCTAGTAAGTGCCTAATATCTAACTGTAAGTAGTAAACATTTATTAGCAAAAAAACAGTATGTAGAAGTATCTAATAGCAATAATGAGTATTATACAGTAATAAGTATCTAGTCGTATTTAATATATAACAGTAAATAGTAAGTATCTAATAACAAATATCTGTTTAACAATTATTATGGGTCGAATATCATTTCAAACCTTAATCTTAACTCGATTCAAAAACTTGTATACTTCTTAACTGATGTACGTCAACGTAACGCTTTATACGTTCTAATTAAATGCTTTCATATATACTTCAACTTGATATTCCGACCAGATACATCGTCGACTTTAACTCGGGGCCGGCTTACCGTTTCGCCCAGCCCTCACCGTTGGGGAGATTACGCCTTGGCGAAAATTGAAAAAGGGATTTCGGAAAGGAAAACGGCCAGAACGGCGACTCATTCGAGTTTACCCGAATTCGCCTCTTGTATTCTGCGAGGAGAGGCGAACCTCTCCGCGCGATCGTCGCACGTGTGCGTGAAACCATGCGTGCGAAGCGCGTTAAGCAGGAGAGATAGGTGTAAGCCCACCCCACCCCACCCCGACGCCCCATCCCCCGAGGACACGACGGCGCGAGGAGGGGCAAGGGATCCGATATCTGTTCGCACGTCATTACCCCAGACACTGCAGCAGCAGCAGGATCTGGCCAGAATCGTTCCGGTCGCGGGAGCCCGTCTCATCGTCTCTCCCCCCC
>NW_017304675.1:214733-219134 GCF_001594115.1 Trachymyrmex septentrionalis
TCCTCCTCCTCCTCCTCCTCCTCCTCCTCCTCCTCCTTCTCCTCCTCCGCGTTCTCTTCGAGCGCGAAATCAGAACGGAAGCCGAGGTGATAACCGATCGAAGAAACGCTTATCGAGGAGTGAAAGATTCGTATCTCGAATTTATGGAGCGTAAGATCTCAACTAGGTATATCGCGATGAATGTGAATTTAAAAAGGTAAATATGAAATATTGAGGCTTGTAATATCGTTATCACACGGGCGGAATATATTAAGACAGTAATAATATAATTAATTCTAATCTCTCGACGATTAATAAACGAGTCACTCCAATCCTTTCGCCGCGCGGTCTTCCGCCCGAAGAGGTCTGAACAAGTCAGAGAGAAGACGGGGAGGCAGAATGTCGAAGGGCGGTTCTGTAGAAAAAGAAAAAGTCGAATAATCGTTCCACGGCGTGGAAAGGGTAGGAAGGGTGTTTCGTGCGAGTCTACATCGCATTCCTCCCCGTCGCGTACGAATGTTGGCGGCCACGTACGAAAAAAAAGGGTTGCAGATACGCGGCTGGGACGCGCGGCGATCTGATTAGCGCGATCTAATTAACGCTGCTTTTAATGGCGTTCATTAGCACACACATCGTCGCCCCTCTCCCCTCCCCCCCCCTCCGCCCCTCTCTGAGCCTCGCCCTTCTTCTCACATTGGCACTCCGTTAACCCCGCCGTTTCGCGTGCATGTGAGACGAATGTAGAACGAAGAGGAAAATTCCCTTTTCCCTCGCGCTATCGTCTGGAATTGAAAAGCTTGCGAATTAATATTTTTAATTTCATTTATTGAAACATCAATTTCAGAGCTACAATTATAGTTTCAAAAACCGTATTCATATACGTTTTCTTACGAACGTATTTATTTCTCGATATTCAAATTTGTTCGTTATCGTCTAGAGAATTGAAAGACTTATAAAAAGTTGATATTCTTAATTCAATCTCATTGAAATATCAATCTTGATCGAATCAGAGCTAAAATTAATTTCCAAAAATATGTTTCTGTATTTTTCTTACTTAACATACTTATTTATTCAAATTCTTTCGCTATCATCTAGAATTTAAAAAAATTAGTTAATAATTAAAATTATGAAAGATATAACTTGTAAGTTTTTTTACTCCACTACACTAAGAAAAAAAAGTTTATTTGATTACATTAATTTAGTCTTTACTTTTTTCTATGAAGGACGTATATATATATATATATACACACACACACCTATATACATACATTCTTGAACAAAAGAAATGAAGACAACTAAATTTGGCCAAATAAATCAATGAATTTAGTCAAATGGACAATTTCCTTTTCAGTATATTATCTAGAATTAAACGACTTATACGTTACTATGTTTAAATACAATGCATTTACAAAACATCAATCTTAATTACATGAGATAAAATCGAGATTTTGAAAAAAAACATTTATTTATACACTTCCTGACTTATTTATTTATTTTCCAAATTCAACGCAGTTCTATCATATTTATCACCTTCAGAAATATCCAATCATTTATACGGATATAAACTGACTGTCGTGACTCCTGCTTCTTAACTTCTATATCAAAATATCTATACCTCCATTCGCTTTCGCGTGAAAATACATATTTCGCGGTTTAGAGTCGATTTAATGTGGTCGCCATTCCGTATGATCGATCGAATCACTTGGAAACGCTCGTGTTTATAAAATTGCTTCTACCAGCGCGGATGCAGATATCGCGGTTCGTAAACGCGTATGTAGGAATTCGCGGATCTTAGATCTCGCACGGTTTCCGCGGAATCGACGCGGTACACTTCGGCGTCGAGCGAAACGACAGACGCTAACGGCGTGTCGTGTGTGCGAGAAGTGCGTGACATTGTATGGATATTAAGCTGATCTCCCGGCAGATAATTCTCAACCGGGCACACACCGCGCCGCGGGTACATTACCCGAAGTTTCCCCACCGCGCTGAAAATCTTAATTCAGCCCGACGCCATTTTACACGGAGCACTCCAATCGGCCGAGACGTCACTCGCGGGACTTACTTCATCGGTTATTTCTTTTTTTTTATACACGAATACGCGAAAAGGTACGGTATCTTGGTGAAATATCTGTACTCTAAATAAACATATCGGTGACGATTTAACCTCTTCAGACCTTGCTTGCAATGTACAACGAATTTAAAGACATTATCAACTGAGATTTATTTCATTCCGTTGACATCATCTCAGATCGGATCCACGTAAAATGTGTATGTTGAAAAACATTCAAAAACTAAAGTAATTCTTTCTTATGAATTACTTATTAAAATGCCCTTGAATTGAATTTGTAAGAATTTCTTTAACTAGCGTTAATATTAATTAACACTAATTAATTATAAAATAACCAACATGGATATGGTGGATTTAAAACTCTTAGTGTTTATATAAACATCATCACAGTATCTATGAATTTAAAATCTATAATGTGAAATCCATGTTAATACCAGCACGATGAGAATTACATAAGCACCGTTAAATCTACATCGATATTTTTGAGAGTTTAAAAATTCAGATATAAATCTGATAATAATTTCATTGAACCATCGAAATATTTGTGTACACTGAAAGAGAAATGAAAGAGAAACTTATTTTAATAAATAATTGCGTGAGTAATACTAATATAACATTTCTTTAAAATAAATAAATATTTTGAAGTTTGAATAAATAAATATTTGCTTGTAATAAAAAAAATATAATAGTTGAATCAAATTAATGGTTCTTTGGTTTGTGCCAAATAAATATATGTTTACTTTTGGAAAACTATTCAAATAAATGTTTATTAAGAATTAATATATTTTCCTTTCGCACTGAGAGAAATGTTTGTTATAGGAAGAAAAGAGGGATGAAATAATCAGTATTGCTAACAAATAAAAGTCTATCAAAAAAATAGATTAGGTTTTACATAAATTGCTTCTGATTAATAATTGGTAAGAATAGCAGACTAGCGGTCAATCACAACAAGTAACAATTTCTCGTCACTACCTATATCGAAGCTTATTAAATTAGCAAAATCTTTCCTCTCAGTGTAATGTAGAAGCCTCAAACATGATTACCGATACTGTAAAAAATGTAATAATCTAGCAAACAGTTTAAACGTCCTACATATTATTTTGATAGTTCCAACAAAATTATTTTCAGCTTTGTATCGTTCAAAATTTTCAGATATGTCAGCGAAATCATTTTTTCCGTGTAAAAACACGGAAGGACGTGACCCTGACGATTTTCTTGAACGTTTTAATTCTTAAGACTTTTCTCGCAGCGCTTTATTATCGTCTATTATGTTGCGTTCGCATCATGATTCTCATCTTACATTATCGTCGCGATCAGATCCCAGATTCGCGTGACCGGAAATCGGACGGGAGGTTTTTTTTTTTTTTTTAATCGAGTCCGGGACGAATCGACATCTTTCTGGCGTGCGATATCACGGCGTCGACGTGGTGGTGGCGGCTATTCGAAATATTCCGGAATAATCGTTTCCCGATAACGAGAGTACGTGCCGTCCGTCTATTAATTAAACGCGCGGCAAACGAACGCAAGGGCGATAGAAATAATTATCACTCTTCAATAAAAAGTTCCTCTTTTTTTTTCCTTCGCGGGGACGATAAAAATGGCTGATTCTAAGCCGTTATTCGCAGTTTAAAAAAATGATAACTGAAAGATAAGATATATGGCTAATTTTTGTTGCTAAAGACTGTTTTTAAAAGGAATTGCGCACGAAATGTGACAATTCAAGGAAGTTTAGTGAAATATTTGCGCGCAATGAAAGTTATGAGTGAAGTGAACGAAGAACTACATATATATATATAGATAGCTCTCAAAATATTTGATGCAAAATATTATATAAAGCGATATGAATAAATCAATTTGAAATAAAAAGAACCTTATATTCTCAATCAAAGCGGATGCCAATATATTTCTCCAAATTTCCAGAGTCGCAGCCGCCTCGAAGTCAGCTTAATTAAATCATTGAAAAACAGACGAAGAATACAATACTTCACACCGAAACCTCATTGAAAAGTAATCAAAACGAAATATGGCATCGCAAATATACCACGCAATTATAGCCGTTAATCAAAATCGTTCTCGCGAAATCCTCGAAGGACGCAATAAGGACCGATCGCAGCTGTAACCTCCGCACAGGAGAATACATTCCGCGGAATCGATTACACTCCATAAAGACAAGTGCGCTTTACGCTTACTATCGCGCTGTTATCGCGTCTATATTGGACAGCGACGCGGAATTCCGCGGGGTCGCTTCGCTCACACGTGGACGACGACGTCTCGATCGCTTGTAGCACTCCCTGTAGCTACACAGCCGTGTAGCAGCCCCCGCCGGGTAGGTAGATAGGTAGGTGGTTAGGCAG
>NW_017304675.1:219234-219707 GCF_001594115.1 Trachymyrmex septentrionalis
AGACGTGTAGCAGCCCCCGCCGGGTAGGTAGATAGGTAGGTGGTTAGGCAGGTAGTAACCGACTTTGTACTTGTACGTCGCCCGTGCACACTCGGTATAGCGAGTACCCGGTCCCGTCGTTTGATATCTGCTACATATCTAGCAACGTGTGCCATGCCTTATCTCCCGCTGCCGCGCTCGGCCCGTGCATCGTGCCCGTGTCTGCGTGCGTGCGTGTATGTATGCACGCACGCACGTACGGCGCGTATGTGTGCGATTACACACGCGAAGGTCTTATCGTCGCGAATCTGCATCGCGAGAGCGTTAGTGTTCGGTGCGTTTAGCATTGTATGGATATCAAACGATTCTGCGCCGCTCGTAGAGGACGTTATTTGTGCACACGTTTATGTGTAGATGTAGGTACATAACGCGCGCATGTACGTGTGCGTGTGCGTAACACGTCGGCGAATTCGCGTCAGGATTCGCGATCCCCT
>NW_017304675.1:219807-220261 GCF_001594115.1 Trachymyrmex septentrionalis
CGTAGATGTAGGTACATAACGCGCGCACGTACGTGTGCGTAACACGTCGGCGAATTCGCGTCAGGATTCGCGATCCCCTCCGAGCGATCTAGGAATTTTCGAGGAAATTTTGAAGCGCCTCCTGAAACGCTCGAGAGTCGGTAGCTGCTATTTGTTAAATTGGATATTGATTTATTTAGCAGGTACTTTTTATTCCCAGCTATTCTTTCGGGATTTCTTTTTTAGTATTTTAACGTTTCCGACACGGTTTCTTCCCAAAGTTCGAGAATCGATGCCTATTCAGATATTTGTTAAATTAGATGTCTAGACATCAAAAATCGTTAAATTGCTGGTCGATTTTAATTTTTCGATATTACTGCGATATAGCTTGGTAGAATTAGCGTTTCGAAAGGACTTACATATATACGTATATAAATTCACACAGAATCATGGAAGCATTTCAGATCCAGGTCCG
>NW_017304675.1:220361-221882 GCF_001594115.1 Trachymyrmex septentrionalis
CACGTAGTATATAAATTCACACAGAATCATGGAAGCATTTCAGATCCAGGTCCGTTTAAGGCTTCGATCGCTATACTTTGTGTTGTCACAAATATACGGTCCTACAACATATTATATTGGATATCCATTTAGATCTTTAGATTAGCTCTAATATTTTTAATACACGATATTTATTTCAAGTTCTAACCCATTAAATGCTTAATATTTTCTTTCACACATACGATATTAATAATATTGTTTAAGTTACTTAGACTTACGAACGACTCCGAAGCATCGTACCTTTTCGAAAAATGCCTGTCAGCAGCAGAGAGTGCCTCTCTCGCTGGCGAATCAGATTTCCAGAGATACCGATCTCCTCGCCCTTATCCCTATCCCTTCTTTCTCCCCGCGTCATAAGGCATTTTTCCGCGATTCTCGGGTGAAAACGGCTCGGTCGATCGGCGAGACGAAGCGCCCGCATAAATCGACGACGACCCGGCGAGGTGCAACGGCAACGAATCCATATTCATCGGGCCCGAAGTGCATAAAATTACGATATAGTGTGAGCGAGCGACTCGCACTCGCGTGTCGACATGCAGGCACCGCATAGCCACCGGATAGATCCGATAAGCGTTAATATCCACGAAAAGTAACCTGACAGCTACTAAAAGGTACCCCCACCCCCCCCCTCACCCCTCCACGCATCCAAATGCACCACGCGTTTCCGTCCCATCCCTGCTCTACATTCAAACGAAACACATCACGCCACACTTAGCTGAAGTAGAAAATAGCGAGTCGTCCAAACGTAGGCAAAAAATAAAAAAAATACAGATATGTGACAAATAAAAAGAGGATACAGCATATTTCGTTATATTTAGATACTTATTATATTTAGATACTTATTGCGGCTGTATAAATTTCAGCGTCAAACAACTCAACTTGGCTCGCAGCCTGTTATTATAATTTTTTTTATTTCATTTGAAAAATGAACACAATTTTTCTTTTGTAACTTTTATGTCAAAAATATTTAAAAAAAATCTGTCGTTAGAATTTCAAAGAATTTAAAATGAAAAAGGGAGAGAGAAATATATTTCAAAATAACGTAGTTTATATATAATTTCGAATTCACGTGTCTCGGAAATTTTGAAAATGAAATCAAACCGAGATTAAAATCCAACGTGCTAAACAGAATTTTTAATCAAAATTAAATTATCTGTAATAATATCGTAACTAATAATATTCGGAAGAGTGTACTGAATATATTAGAAAGTAGCACAAACAGAAATTTTAACGGAAATTTAGAAATCCACACTGAATTCTATCTCCGGCGGACGCAACTTCGAACTGAGAATGTAATATGAAAACGTGGAGTGGTTGTGCATTTACGAGACAATGCCTATAGTCGAACCCGCGAAATTGTAACGTCTTCTCGCTTCCGCCGTCTCGAGGAGAGACCAGAGCGTCGAGTTTCGGCACGATCGACGGAATGCCGAAGGGGGGGGAGGAGGAGGGGGAGGGGGAGGGAGGGGGGAGGAGGGAACG
>NW_017304675.1:221982-224579 GCF_001594115.1 Trachymyrmex septentrionalis
CGGCCCGCGGCGGCGATTGCAACGTTATCGCCGTGTGCATTACAAAATTATTTACGATCAATAATCCTTTATCTCGCGTAGCACGACCCATTAACGTGCCGGGCCCACTTACGGCTGCGCCACGTATTTACGTGTGTGACGCGTACGTGTCATGCCGGACGACGTGCGTAACACTGCACGCACCGGTGTCCCGAGCCATTGGAAAATATGCACGGTTGCGAGAAGATGGAACCTCGACATTGAAGGTAGGTTTTCGAGAGAGAAATTGATCTTGAACGAACAAAGATCCTCTGAGGAATTATACTCTCTAAATCAGTGGATCACTAATTACTCAGTGGCATACTTGATACTACTAATCAGAGGAGCTCAATTAAAAAAGGGAGAACGTTTGAGCATTATATGTAAATTTGAGCGTTATATGTATTATGCACTAAAACAAGATTAGATCACGTAATAAAGATCAGCTAGATTCATTCACTGATTACAGGTGACATACTTGATATCTCAGTGATTATCCATTGATTCAGATTTAGAGAGTAGCAAAAAGCAAGGTCGTTAATTAGTTTACTTAAAATTATTCTTGATGAGTAGATGTTCTTTTCTGTTGTACTTTTGTATGTATCGCTCTTTTACTTCAAAAGTGACAATTAAAGAAAATTGAGTTTCCGACAAAAAAGGAAAAAGTCAGTTTTCAACTTGACAGAAAATTATAGACTAATTTAGTAATATCGTAAAACATATTTTACGTTTAGTAAAACATATTGTTAACATGATTTGTCGCTGTAATTTTATAACTCTTAAAAAAAAACTATCCTTTTTTAGTCGTGACTTTGATGATTTTTTAAAAATAATTATTCTTTTATTTTAATGATTTTTTATGTACAATAGTTAGGTTAATTCATTTTTGATTGATAGAATGGTTTACCTAATAATCTAATTCATTCACACTGATTGTTAGAGAAAAGTTTATTTAATTATAATTTACAGTCACTTCTTTTAGATAAAAATCTTACAAAATATAATTGAGCCAAAAAATGATTATAAATTACAGCCACGAGTATCAAAAACTTTTCTTTCAGTACGTAATAATCAAAATTACGTTTTTCGTGTTGCCACTTTTTAAATAAGAAAGTGGAACCGTCGTCAAAAATCCACTGATTTAATAAATAAATAAAGTCTTGCTACAATTAATTGAGGAATAAATTTTAAATTTACGTGACTCTAATCTCTAGCTCTCTAATTACTTGCATAATTAAAAACGTCCACAATTTTTCTTTTATAACTTTTATGTCAAAAATATTTAAAAAATCTATCGTTAAAATTTAAAACAATGAAAAAAAGAAAGAGAAATAAATTTTAAATAACGTAGGTTATATATAATTTTTAACTCACATATCAGAAATTTTCTGAAGAATCATAAGATCTCGTAAAATCTTCCTCGAGCGAGAGTCGTCTTCGAAATCATAAAATCCGCCATTAAAATCGTTCTCAAAATAAATACGCAAAACCGGCAGAGAACAGAAGAACGATAAGGAAATATTCAAGTTGCCTACAGATCCGATCGTAAATTCGCTACACCTGCAAGCGTACGCGATTGCTACAAAATATCGTCGCACGGCGCTCCGTATTATAATTAGATACGCGAGCTGAAACGTCTCTCTTTATTTTGCTCGTGCAGTGCCCTCTTCGTCGGGGGCACCGCTGCCGCCTCGATCGCGAGTATCCTCACGTGGAAGACAGCTCGTTCGCAGCGACGACCTCGCGAGAATAGTTCAGGGGGTCGTTTGGCGGAGGCCGCCTTGAGAAAAGCGACGTGCCAATCAAGCGAGGCGCCAGGAATGCCGCGATCGGCTTCGTGGTCGGCATGGCAAGTGTGTGCTAATTGCCTTGCCAATTCTCCCTCTCTCCGCGATTAATCTGCCCCCCCTTCCATCCTCCTCTTGCGGTAATTCATTATGCCCCGCGAGATTTCTCCTCTGCCGCTCGTTTCACTTCGTGGAGCCTTCGCGATTAAGCGGCGAATCGAATTAAATTCGCGTCCCTCTTTTCGCACCTATTTACGAGCGTAATTCCCGTGTCACGCTACGCATTGGAGATCGTGGATTGCGAATCGAGGATTAGAATTCAGCCGGAGGAATTCAGTCGGAACGAAACGGATTAGAATTGAAATTATCTGATTGGTCGAATTCGAGTTTTCAATCTCGCAATTCTCAATCTCCGCGGTGTGACAACGGCATAAATGGAAGCGCGGGAAAAACGAAAAATTCTACCGCCTAAAGGCCTTCGTCTCAATCCGCATCCAATTTTGGAAACTTGTCCTTTCAAGGAATCACATTATCAGGATATAAATGAAATCTATATTCTAATTACGAGAAGTAGAATTTTGCCATAGCCAACTAATATGGCAATCTTTTTGTAATATCCCTGCAACATTGCACGGCAAGATGCAATGTCGAAACATTGCAGCAATATTGCTTACAAAATTTTATGAGGTATCTTAATAACATTCCAAGCAACCAATCTGAACACCTTGCACAATTATTTTCATGGTCCAAACGAAGTTATTCTTAAATTCGTATCAAACCGAAATTTTTAGT
>NW_017304675.1:224679-226342 GCF_001594115.1 Trachymyrmex septentrionalis
ACAACCAATCTGAACCTTATTTTCATGGTCCAAACGAAGTTATTCTTAAATTCGTATCAAACCGAAATTTTTAGTTCCTTTCAATGTATAGAAGTATATTTACTTCGATTAATAGCGAATCCAATTTCTTTCAAAGATTCGACCCATCTGCTTATTCCGACACACATTACAGATGTGGACTGTAAAATTAATTCCGATATATCTTGATCCATTATTTTCCTCTGAAAATAATGGATTTTCACCCTTCAAAACGACGACATCTGCACTTCGAGGCGTCATCAGGTAAACGCGCGACTTCTCGAGGAGTCCCTTCGAACCTTTTCACTTCTTCGCCGATCGTTTCCGGGTGTTGCAGGAAACGGGATACACAGGCATACAGAGAGAACGGCAGGCAGACAAGAAGAAAGAGACAGAGAGAGAGAGAGAGAGAGAGAGAGAGAGCGGGGAAGGGAGAAAATGTTGCACGGGGGTGGCAAAAAGGGGTGGCTAGTGTTGTCGGGCCGAGGGATCTGCGCCGGTATCCGCCTGCATCTGGGAGACGGCTATGCATTTATGCATGTTTCGCGACTATCGCATGCTTCTTGCCAATAACGGGCTCGCCGTCCGTTCCACAGGGAGGAAACCCGAGGTACTCGGCCGCCATTTTCGCCGCGGTCTTCTCGCAGGTCGCTTTCTCTCGCGCGCGGATCTTTTCTTTTGCCGCGGACGAATAATCAATCAAAACTCATCGCGCGATCAATCCTTCAATATCACTCTCGATATGGAATTTATACCCGACTTTTCTTTTACCTTCTACGTGCTGTAACTTTTTTTTATTAACAATGATATATACATTTGGTTGTTGACGTTATATTCCTTAACGTCTGGCGCGTTGATTGAAAGAAAAGTTGTTATATCTGTTACAGTTTGTTACAGATTGTTGTTCTTTACGTTCTTCGAAGTGAAATCTCACTCTAAAGAGTAAACTCTCTCATTCATAAAAATTGAAAATTCTGCTACTCTAGAAAAAGAGTGGCAGAATTTTCTATCTTTAAGAGTAAGATTTCACTCTTCGGAGTAAGATTCCATTCTCAATAATTTCGAGAGTATAATATGTACATTTTTATATGTAATATTCCTTCACAATACAGTGTGTTGCACTTGTGACAAAATATATAGTGTGGTACCGGAGTTTAACCGGTTTAAAAGGATAGGTGCAGAGAGAACATGAAAGTATTAATATTAAATATTTTAATGTTGTTTTCTAAAGCTTTTGAAATAAACTGTCACACTGTAAATAGTGATATCTTGCTCTTAAAGACTTTTTTCGAAACTGACTCAATTTTCATTCTTTAAAATGAGACTCCACTCCAAAGAATTTAGAGAGTGATTAATATTCTTCTATTAGTAGAGATAACAGAAGAATTTTTTAGATGTTTGTAAGAACAGATTTATGGTCAAGAATTTTCTTATGAATCTTTCACATCAAACTGTCATCCGATTTGAATTAATTCTTAGATAACTCAAATTTATTATATAATTCAATTTCAAATGAAATTATTAAACTATATGTACGTAATTTCCACAATAATTTATCGTTAATATACAGCCTTATTTATAAATATGAACTTGTAATTCTTTACCTGCATTTTTACCGAAGTTTAAAGTGTTCTTGAAACAGAGG
>NW_017304675.1:226442-230763 GCF_001594115.1 Trachymyrmex septentrionalis
CACACAGCCTTATTTATAAATATTAACTTGTAACTCTTTACCTGCATTTTTACCGAAGTTTAAAGTGTTCTTGAAACAGAGGAGAATTTATAGTGAATACCATGAATCAATTTCTGAGGTAAAATTTAAAGAATGATTAAGATAAGATGCCCAATATTTCTGAGCAAAAAAAAACTGTATATTTGAGAATCCAATTCAATCCAATTCATTTATTTGTCCAATTGAATAAAATATTCCGAGAATTCCTCTCCCGACCATTAACGTTCACTGTTAGCGTTGACGCCGTCGCTATGGCGAGACGATCGCCGTCGATTTCGCGGTCGACACTCGCTGGCGCGCCGTGGCCGAAGACGCGAAGGCGTGCCGAAGAGAAGTATCGACAGCCGCGATCGACGGCAATTGCCGAGGACAGAGGAAAAGGGCAGACACGGCTCGTCCATTACCGAGGTCGGAAAAGTCACCGTACCGAGTACTCTCGCGGTCGAATGAACGCACGCACGCAAGATTCTTCGTGACGAGACTCTCAATACGGGACGCGAAATACGACGCTACTGTAAATTGAAATAGCGAGTACGTACGTCAATTAATCGCACGCTATTCGCTTAATGTATAATGGAAGTTAAAAAGAAAAAAAAAAGAAAAAAGATCGATCTCCTACCTCAACTATCTTCTTTTCGCATGTACAACTTTGGAATTATTCATTTGTCCAAGCTTTTATCTTGTGCTATGTTGATGTAGAAACGTTTATAAAATTAAAAAGTAGCTATTTTTTACCTTAAAAAAGGTAAATAAAGGTATATAATTTAAAATTGGCATAGTCATTAAGAAAATGTTGTAAACGTTCTCCTTTCGCAAGATCTTTGGGAAATAAATTATAAAACTATGAATTTACGTAACTTTTTTTAAACGTTTCCTTTTTGCGGGAAAATTTTTCTAGCGAGTTTTTGAGTTTATTCACATAAAATATAAATCCAAATCATGAGTTTTTATTGAATGACGAATATTTAATGATTTAATTTTGTTAAAGAAATTTTGTTAAACAAAACTACTAGATTAAAATGACTCCTCCTTTTTGTCTTAGCGAGGGAAAATTTTTCGACAAATTGTTTTACAAAAAAATCAGAAATTTGATATCTTTTACAGCATCATGCTGATGTCTCGCCATTGATGATCGCGCGCTCACGTTTTTTCTTTTATACATATTGCACTTCAATATGAAGTTATTATTATTATCTTTATCTCAACTCTCTATTTAAAAATTTATTTATTTATTTACTTTCATTCGATAAGTTACGAGGTGACATTTCATTGTTGTTATTTATTGTTAGGCATTCTGTTTTATATAATTCTACACACACATAGCTAATTAACTAGGATCTTACTTATCGCGTATTGAACCACACGATTCTCCAATTAAAAACACAATTATTCCGATTCCTTGATTCCTTCGCCTCACAATTATCGCATCCCGAGATCAAATATACCGGTAACACGCGCGCGTGTATCGCGCCGTAGGATCAAGATTCCTCCGCATCCGCGCCGCGAGTACAAGCGATAATAAGCCCCGAAAGGCGGTGGTGGAGAAAAAAAGCCGGGTGCCCGCAATCGGGATACGTGTTTCGCACCGCGGGGTGTCCGCGCGATCGACTGCGATTCAATTATCGAGATCGGTATCTCCACCGCGCGGCGTGGCGGCCTCCCTCGACGCACCCCCTCTCCTCCACCCCCTTTCCACCGTCCTTCGCGCACGCACGCACGCACAAAAGCCGCGCAAGGCACCTGTCCGCCCGCTCGCTCTCGTCGAGACGACGACGAGCACGGGATGATTAATGACGTCACTCATGGCCGAGCCTAACCGGGGGATCAGGTACAAATGACGCTACAAATGCCTCGAACACAAGTCGTGCTTGTGGAGAATAAAAATCGACAGGAACAATGCGTGATGTACGCAGTATATTATAAGCATCTACCTTCAATATATAGGTACGTATAATGTTGATTTTTTTTTTTTTTTTTGATGAAATAATTTATATAATTAGTATAAAATTAATTAGATCAAAAACATCAACTAGGTAAGGCGAGAAATTTGAATAAATTTATCTCGGATACGTGACTGTCAGCCGATAACTTTTGGACTTGCAATACAATTCAAGTGAAATAATAATAAACCTCCCAATTAAGTTAGATCGTCAATTTGATTTATTTACATAAAATGATTTAAATTAATCACACAAAATATCTAATAATATATAAAGGAAATTTTAGAAAAGTGACGATAACTCCAAAAGATATCACCAAAAAAGATCGTAGAAATTTCTATACCGATATATCTTTGACTCGCGATAAAATATATTTAAAAATATTAAATACGTTTAATAACATTTTTAATAAATCGTTTAAACGTTTTCATGAATTCTTTTACTTTCATTCACAGCGACATTCATGTTACGTACGATTAGATACTAACCGGGGAAATAATATTTTCGGGATCAAGATTTTGATTAAAGTTTCGATTTGCGCAAAATTCGCTTTGTAAATTTAGAAAATTTTTATTATTATTCGCCCATCTTAATTTATGCCTCAGTTTAAAAGTATGTATCTCTCGGTTCCCAATATAAATAAGTCACCTAATATTATTCGATAATGACAGAGAACACCGAGGGATGTGATGGCGAACAAGATTAATTATTCCCGCAGCCGTTTCTCCTCCCTCTCTCGCTGTCAGGGTATCGGTCGGATAAATAAACAAGGGAAAAGAGAAAAATGCAGTCGAAAACGAGAAGGAAAGAGGGAGAAAGAGAGCGTGCGAATGTGGGCATCGGCGATCCGATAAATTCGCCCTTTCTCCGCGCCGGCCACCCTCACGGTGGTCGTTATCGCCGCCGGCAATGCTTTTCCAGACACCGGAGAAATAGTTCTCCAGATAGCGGCGGGAAAGTGTACGCTTTTCCGACTGCGCACCCCCTCCCCCTCTTTCTACTCGTTCGATATCGCGGGCGATTTCGTATCGTCGCGCCGGATGATTTCTGCCGCGCGAAACAAACGGCGAAAGGCAAGTTTTAATGCCGAAAAGTTAATTACCGAAATTATATTTCTACAATGTAGAAAATCATCCATGAAGAGCGGGTTATATCTACCTGTTAATGATAGCCTCTTAATAATTGAATAAACAAAAACAATTAAAATTGTAATCAAACAATGTTATAATCTCTTTTATGAAAAAGTTATGTATGTAAATTGTACAAATATGAATTATGTGCAAATCAGATTCTGATTGTAATCTACATGAGATTATTTAATTTGCATTAATTATTAATTTATTAATTTACTTAATGAATTTATTAATTTACATTTTATATATATATATAATTGTTACATTAACATGCAGGACGCTTTATTACTGGATTTACGAAATACAGAAAAATCGATTTTGCTGAAGTGTCTAAAAATTTAGCTAGATATAGAACTGAAAATAGTTTGGTTGGAAATAATTAGGTAGGAAACACGAATATTGCAAAAAGTTTCGACATTCTACGTAACAACTAGCTTGAGCGCTCTACACAATTATTGTAACAGTCCAATAAAATTATTTTTAGAGCTGTACGTAACTAAATTTTTAGAACTTCAGCTAAATCATCCTTTCTGTGCACATTTCACGTATGTCTACCAAATTGGGAAAAATTATGCATTTATGTAAAAATATAAATATGAATATCTTTTTCGAAAAACAATTTTCTCTTTACACCAGTTGATTGTTCTCATTATTCTGTATAAAAGTATTCAAGTATACAGTTATCAAAATTTGAATAGTTTAGTAGATAAAGATACACTTTTCGTGTCTTGGACTCGAAATAGCGACTTTTAAATGATGCTACAATAAAATCTGTTCGTTTATTATGACCGTGGTTGTAGAGACTTTTGAACAGCATCTCATAATCTACAAAATATCACAGCCGTTCCAGCCAATTTGATCAGAGCAACTTTTTCCACGCCGATTAGTGCAAGATCCTTTTTCACGTAGAAATATAAGTTAGAACAAAATATAGTCGGCTTGTAATAATACATAAAAGTAGAAAAAAAAAAAACAAGAGGTGGCTTCAATTTTCAAGAAAGCCATTCGTTTTACCTCTTGACGCTAAGGTAAAAAGTATCAATATC
Organism: Trachymyrmex septentrionalis; assembly: GCF_001594115.1. Lineage (NCBI taxonomy): Eukaryota > Metazoa > Arthropoda > Insecta > Hymenoptera > Formicidae > Trachymyrmex > Trachymyrmex septentrionalis. Next base: position 230,601 of record NW_017304675.1, read on the forward strand.
CTAAATACGGGCGTTCCTCCTCCCTCAGACTGAAAAGGGGGGGTGGCATTCGAGGTGCCAGCGTTGCGCGCGCGATGCACCTATAGCCCGCACCTATTCTAACAGCAGCCCCTGATAAGGGGGTTGCTGCAGCCCGTAAATATCGGCAAGCAAGGGCGCCCCG
>NW_017304675.1:230863-234292 GCF_001594115.1 Trachymyrmex septentrionalis
GTAGTCGCGCCAATTGTTTTACGGTTTGGCGAGAAGCGTATCCTTCCCAGCGACAGGATAACCCGCCCTTATTCCGGGATAAGCAGAACAACAGAGATCGTGACCAACATCTCTGTTTCACTCCTTCGATCTTTATAAAACACGCTTTCCTTATCTCACTTATTTTGTCCTTATTAATCATCCCTTCCACGAGCCCGAGTTACTCTTCTCTATCTAGTAATCCCTATCTTCTCTAATTTTCAATCATAAATATCGCAATACGAATGTTCATAAATAAATGTAGTCAGCTTAACGATTAATATACATGAGGTATAAAAATATTCAGGATAATTAATTTATTAACTGACGTGTGTATTAATTATTACATAGAAATAATTCATATCGCTTGTTTGCTACAACATAAACACGTTACTCTTGTTGCTTGTGAAAAAGAAAAAGTAAAAATGTAAAGAAAAAAATAAAGAATATACATTTATTCTTTTATTAATTAATTATTACGATATTGCAATTTGAAATTAATACAAGCTTCAATGATTCAAATATATTCAAATTTATTTTCTGGATAATTGCTTCTTAATTGTGTTTTGTTATTGTAGCAAATGAAAAATATATTTGTGATGTAGATAATATATACTATTATATATTATTAATTGGTGTAAATTAAAAGAATTAATAAACAAGCATGAGTCTAATTTAAATTTCAACAAAAATACCGGCGACGACGTTAACCTGGGAATTAACGGAATCGTCCCCGATGGACGTCGGTGAAAAGTGCAGATAAAGGGCCGTTGGCACCGCGACGTCGGCCGGCGCCGCGACGCTGTGCCCGTTGAAAGTAGCGACGCTCTCGCGCAAAGAGAGACAATGGAGCGTCGCGAGCGCGTCGCGACGCAAGCTTGTGCCTTCGCACCAGAATAAAAGCGACAAAGCCGGCGATTGAAAAAGCGCGGTTTCCGTCGGTTAGCTGACGGAAACCGCACCTCACCCGCCGCAGATATTCACCGCGAATCTCGCGAGCGCGCGAATTTTTTTCCCTTTCGCGGTACTTTGTTAACCCTGCCACGATATGAAATTTCCTCGTTAAAGAAGGACAAAGATACCTTACATGTGACTATATTAATTGCGATATAACGTGTAATATTAAACGCAACGTTTAATTGTATATATAATATTAATTTCATGATTATCACATTATTATGTAACTCTGAAAATTTAAATATCTGGTAATCATATATATATTAATTAATTATATACAGTGACTGTCAAAAAAAGTTTCCAGCCAATGAATAATTTTATCGTGTTGACTCAGATAAAAAATTTTTATTTATAAATAGCATTACTTATAAATATATTCTAGTATTTAAAATATTAATAGAATCGTATTCTCTTAAATTGATTACCACAAGAGAAAACATAATTTATTGATTTATAACGAACTAAAAAATAAATTGACAAAAATTATCGTAAAATTATGTGTTGGAAAAACTTTTGGTAATCTCTACACATATAATTATTTATACATGTACATTAAAAATATTCAGTTCTATTTAAATAAACATTCCTAAATAAATAATTCAAAAATTATCAATTAAATTTAGAAGTTCTGATTTGTTAAATAAAATAATCACATCTTTAAATTCCTTTCTTGTGAATCTTCTTCCTTCAAAGTGTAACAAAATTAAAACCTTTTTTAGGGTCCTTCCTCTGAACTGTGCAAGAATTTATCATTAATTATTCAATTAGAATTAACTTTCCAGAGTCACATTGAACGTCATCATTTTTTTCAATTTCCCCACTTTCAAGTTTCTTCCTAGTCTCCTTTCGCTTCGTCTTCTTTGTTGTATTTCAATCGAGGACACCGCGGAAAATCTGGTGTCGACGAATCGGAAAAATAGGGACAGAACTAAAGGAGCATTCAGAACGCGAGATTCAATAGAGAGTGTAAAATAATAGCGTAATAGCTGCGCCCCTGGCTAGGTTGGCGCATATAATCACGTGTCTCCTTCTTTTTTCCCCTCTCCCACCCCCACGGGAACGGCGCTGCTTTTGAGGCTTTTATCTGATCGACTCTTTCCTCTCCCTCCCCGTCCCTCCCCGTCCAACCCTGCCAACCCCTATCGTACAAATAACAGGAAAGCACCCTCTCCGATAACGTTCCACAACTCGCACCCCCGCCGGCCTCCCTCCACCCCCTCGCCTCATCGTTCGACATCCCGTCTTGGCATCGAACCAGTTAGCGCTCGCAATTAGATGCCGTAATTACGAGGTAAAAGTGCCGCCGCGTGATTTACCTGTCGATTTTACGACGTCCGAGAGTGGCGATGGAAAACTATTTCGCGCGATATCCCGCTCACTCGCGCGAAACGTTTCGCCACTTGGAACAATCGATAGGAACCTCGCGCCAATTCTTCGCCTAAAATAACACGTAGATATTTAGACACGTAGATATGGCAGACAGATATTGGGTAATTTTTTTTTTTTTTTTAGGAACAAATGCGGTCACAGATGATATTCGCTTGATATATTTGGCATTATCGGTAAAAAGCAAATCTTCCCCGGCAAAGTAAATCTCGCTTGGCGAACTTTCAAAAAGAGGAAATCGATTCTCGGTCCAATGTTAAATCATTTAGGATCACGCATAAATTTAAGAATATATGCAATTGCGCTATCTATTAATTTTTTTGTTTTAACATATTTAACAAAATTAATTTGATGAGACTAATTGATGATTATGGTAAAATGAAATCTTTTTATAAATTGAAATAACAGCGTTCTCTTTTCTGTTTGTCAATATTATGCTTGTATAGAAAGTTTCCATATCTAATAGATATTTTTTTCAATTCTGTACTTGTATACCTATAATCAAATGCATATGTAATATACAGGATGTTCCAAAATACGATTCAATATACCGCAGCAAGAAAGATTTCGAAAGTTAAATGTAAGAAAGCTTGGAAAAAAACATCGCATTTATCGACTAAAAAAAAAAAAAAAAATGTGTTATACAGCTTACGCCATTTTGCGTGCGATGAGCCAAAAACCTGTCAAGGAAAATTATGGAAAAAAAAGGAAAAAAAAAAGGGAAAACACTACTCTATCCGATTTCCAAGTTACAAATCGTCCAGTTGTCTCGAGGAAATGTTCGGAATGTTCTGCGACGATATTCAGCGTTGTCCCGGGGTAATTTCGGGGAGTGGTATTTATCAGCGTTAAAAATGATAGAAGACAATCGAGAGGAGGTTTCTCTGAGAGAGAAAGAGCAGCGAGAGACGCCATTATCGTCACGGCGCGATACATCATCCGGACTTTTGCCAATCTCCTCGCTCGAGGACACCCGGGGCTCCGACGACGGCAGGACGAAGGTGATCCTGCATACTGGGGAGGGGGGGGAGGGGCGGGGCGCGGCGTGGGCGGGGTGGAACGCAAGGG
>NW_017304675.1:235201-253260 GCF_001594115.1 Trachymyrmex septentrionalis
AAGAGCTATAAAAAAAAAAATAAAAATTTTTTATTAACAACACGTTAGATCTAATTGGAGATGTGTAATCTTGTCAATTCAATAATAAAATTAATTTATTAATAAAATTAATTTATTTTATTGAAGCGAAAGTATGACGTTAAATTAACAAGATTATTTCTAATTAGATTAACGCATTATTTTTCTTCCCTATATACGTAATTAACACTTCTTCGTTTTTCTGGACATTAAACATTTTATTACACATTTTATTACATTTTATTACAGTTGATGACAAACAGTAATAGCAAATAATTTCCAACGTAAGAAGCATCTCTCAACTTTACGAGTTAAAAAATTTCGTGAGAAAACATTCTCGGCTGAAGAAATTCTCATTAAGAGAGATAACCACCAGCCGCATTGTCTCTTGACGCATTCCTTCTGTACCGGAAGAGACGCCACTTCTTTATATGCACCCGGTGAACGCGCGGGGGGACGCAGGGCGTCGCGATACCGCGGGGGTTGAAGGGAGAGGAAGAGGAGGGGGAGAGAACTGCTCGCACGAGTAGGCGAGCGCTCGCTCGAGCGCTTTTAGAGGCGCTTAAGTAATACAAATGCGAGTTAAGAGACGCGACGAGCATACGGTAACGGATGACCGCTGTATCTCATTGTTTTCATTTCCTTCGCCACGCCGGCCGGCTGTAAGACGCGGAAATGAAGTGCGCCCGCCGGCTTGCCATCTGGGTAGCTGGGAAAAGGGATCCGCGGGGGTGGAGCGGGGGTACCGGCGGTCGGATGGGCTGGATGGCTCCGACGAAGGGGGCGGGCACACTGCCTTCATCCCCCTTCGCGCATCCTGCATGACAACGAGGACTGCCACTTCTCTCTCTCTCTCTCTCTCTCTCTCTCTCTCTCTCTCTCTTTCTGTCTCTCTGCCTCCCTTGCCGTCTCATCTTCTTCGTATGTATGTGTGTTTGCGTCTTCGTGTGCGTGGGTCCACGCACGCGTGCCCACCGAGAGGGATAAATGGCTTCCACGCTCTTCTCGCGACGTTCTCTCCTCACGGAAAAGAATACCACCACCTCGTAAAGAGACGGGGAATTTTTTCCCGGTGGTGACGTGCGGTGTCCTTTTTTTTTTTTTTGAAGCTGGGAAAATTGGTTCGACGCGGCGCGAGCGCGTGCACACTCGCTTTGTTACATGTGTTACAAACGTAATAGATATGTTCTTTGATTTGTGAATATTATTATTATTGTTGTTAAAGGTAATTCTTTGTACGTTTTGTAAATTGTACCTGCTAATGAATTTAATTAATAAATATTAGATAATTCTTCATCATTTTTGCAACATACAATGATATCTCTAATTTTTAATATTATAATTGTTAAAAATAATCGAGTTAGATCTAAATAAAAGTATGACTTTGAGAGACTGACTTTCCTAAAAACGTGAGCTGACCGCTTTTCTATTATTGTAAAAAAAATTTTGTAATTCTAACGCTCAAAACAGAGCCGAGATATTTAATTATTGCATTATCATTGGTATTGTTATAAATTTTAATTAAAGATAATTTTACTCTGAAGAATTTGCGCAACACTAACTCAGTCAGACTCGTTCTTCTATTAACGTTTTAATTAAATTTTGTTAAAATAAAGATAGATATTTTGCTTTTAATTCGTAATTAGAGAGAATCAAGATTTGTTATTGAAGTGTATTATAATATTCTTTATACTTACACAACATAAAATATAAAATAGTGTAACATGTAATTTATCATTTTTAGAAACAATTATAAACTGCTTTAATTAACTGTATTATGTAAATTCTAATTATAATCATATTGGAAACAGAAAGAATATCTTTTACATGATTTAAAAGATAAAGATAAAATGCCTATATTTACGACATTTTGTACAAAGATTGCTCTTTGATAAAATAATTCTTTAAACATTTCTCGTGGACTATGTTTTTCATGATTACACAAACTAAAAATAATAACAAGCGTGGAGTCGAAACAAGTTTTAACAGTTTTTGAGAGATATATGTAATGTAATAAAAGAATTAAAAAAATATAATACGTAAATATTTAGCGTCGACTCTGATAAGCATTTTTATTTCTATGATTTGCTAAAAATTAATCTTATAAAAAATGTATGAACAAACACATATACATTTTCTGTCATAGTATAAACAGAAATACGTAGAATTATTCATTAAATAACGCATGACGACAAGTAAATGAACACATTCTCTAAATTCCACCCCGAAGTGACGACAAATAATAAATGCATTCTCTAAATCCCACCCCGAAGTGACGACAAATAATAAATATATTCTCTAAATTCATACCAAACGTGGTCGTCGCTATCGCTGCGTGCCACGTGCGTGTGCGTGTCATGCAGGAGGAAGAAGGGCGACATAACGTGGCATAGAGGGTGGGGGCAAAAGATGAGGTTGCAAGGTATGCAGGAGAGAGAACGATGGGGAGAACACGTGGAGGGGATGCAACTGCAAGCAAGGCGGAAGAGGCGAGCATGGGGGAGTAGAGCGTGAATTAACACCTCTACCGCAGCATCAGATAGCACTTCAACCCCGTTAGAAGGAACCGGGAAAGGTGTTGCTTCTCCGTCAACCCGCCAAGACCGATCGCTCGCGCAGAAATGGGGAGAAAAACCAGGGATAAAATTAAAGAATACGAAAAATATCAATAACACAATATAATTCACAACGTCTCTACTAATTTATAATAATTTTTAATATACGTTTACAAAAAAAATATTTGATACTAATTGAAATGTTTAAATTAACTGGAATTCTGGTGGAAAATGAACAATTCAGAAGATTCTGGTTAAATCTGTTAGAATTCTAGTTGAGATACCCAACACTCAGAATTTTCTCATAAATTCTAGTAAATTTAACTAGAAATCTAGTAGGCTTAATCAGAATTCTGGATCGTTCATTTTCCACCAAAATTCCCAGTCAATTCAAACAAATATTTTTCTCCGTGTTCTAATAATTTTTTAATCTTGCAGAAGACATGAAAAACGGTGATGTGGAATTGCGACGCGTTCGAAGAATATTAATCGCTTGATCGATTTTTTAAAGTCTTTTTCCAAATTCAGTTCTTTAAATTGTTTCAATCGCTCTTTAATAATTATATGATAATTATTGCAATTAAATCGTTAGTATTGCATTCAAGGACGATGCAGGTTTTTTAAGAATTATTTTTTTATTCTCTTCTCTGCTTTTCCAAATACACTCAGAAAAACGTTTTTGTGCCTATAATCACATGTTATCATAATTATGGTTATTACAGCTATAATGTTAGTAATAATAACTATATGATTTTATCACGTGTTATCATATAATTACGATTATTATGCTGTAATGTTGGTAATAATAACTATGGTTTTATCAAGAAATATATATAATTAGCACTGAAAATGGCTAAAACTTAGTTAAATTGTAGTAATTGCAATCATTTTTATAGTTATTTTCGATTACATTTAATTATATATAATTGTTGATAGAACCATATAGTTATTATTATACTAATATTACAGCAGTAATAACTATAATTATGGTGATATGTAATTACAGTCACAAATAACAGAATCTTTTCTCTCAATGTGATAATACTGTAAAAAGTTTCGACGTTGTAGCAATCAAATTAAACGTCCAGAGTATAATATAATTATTTAGAATTTTAGACGATCCACACTAAATTTAAATTGATTAAAAACTGATCAGTTGAATGCGGATCAAGACAAGAAATCGAGGAAAAAGAAAGATGCGCTTTGAAAATCGGAAAAGAGAGTAAAATACAATGTTTGAACAACCTGCGTCATTTTTAAATGCAATGCTAATGAATAATAATTACAGCAATTACTATAAAGCATGATTGAGACGATTTAAGACTAAATTAAAAGGGATTTCAGAAGGGAAGCGATGATTTATAGAAGACGAACGTACTCGAATCCACTCGAGTCACTCAAATTGCGACTTCATTAATTTACGAGTGCTCACTCGATCTGGGACTCGATAATGAGCGAGTTATCAGTGCGATGCATTCTCGACGTCGATTTATTTCCGAGGCACAAATATAACATGGACGTGATATCAACGATATCGCACCACCGATAAGAAACTTGCGGGCTCTCAATTCGCCGGAGATCGCACGACAAAGCGACCAATCGCGACCTGCTCGCGCGAAATAGGCGTATGTTACGTTGATTAAATGTGTTATCAGCGGGCACTTCGGCGCAACGGGCTCTGATTTGCCGTTGTGCTACGATAAGACCCGATAACAGCGCGATAACGTGGCCTCTTATCAACTATCGCAACGATAGAAATTTACGCCATCGCGAGCGAATCGCGAATGCGTCGGGCTTCTCGAAAATTCGTCAGCAAAACTGATTTCTCGCGAACGAAAGTCACTTGACTTTGAACTCAGCCCATTCTTCGCTTCATCTTATAATCTAAAGAAACTGTTTTCGGTATTATCGTAATATTATGCAAGTCTTCGTTATATTATTGTTACATAATAAAAAATATCTTTATATTTGTTCAAACCGTTTCTTGTTAACATTTTCATGTTGAATTTTTGACATATCTGAATATTAATTTAACGTTAATGTAACTAAAATAAAATTAATATTTCACAAAAAAATCAATTTAAAAGTATCAATTTAATATTATGTGTGTTAAATTGATATTCAGTTTTTCTTCGTGTTAACATAACACAATTTATCAGTAAATGAAGAAATAAGGCATTAAGAAACGTATATTTTAAAATAAACAAATGAAACATATTATAAATTTATTGAAGCGTATCAATTGAACATATTGCAAATTTTACTAACAAAATATGTTTCCACAATTTGCTTACAGGTCTCTATGTCTGTTAGATTTTTTTGTATTAATTTTTACGTAATATTTATGTTACTTTCTATAACATATGCGTCTTTTTGTTAAATTAAGACAAAAATATGAAATTGATAAAATATTGCTTCTATTAATAAAATGCGATACGTTATATAAAAAAAAAAAAACAGATAAAATCAGTCCATTTTTATAGAAAAATATTTTTGCTTATATAACCTGAAGAAAAAAAGCGACAATTGATAGAAATAATTAAAAATAATAATTAAAATTTTACAAATTCTGACATCTAATTTTCAGACATCTAATCAACGAGAAAGACGCAACGAGAATCTGTCGTTATATATAACCACCGCAAAATTTATGCTAAAGTCGATCTATACGTAAAAGCAGAGATCCATCAGATACTCCGGTAGATTCCCAATAATTACTCGGTTACTCAAATATAATCGCATCTATTCGACACGCTTCCAAATGCGGGAAGCGGTTAATCGCGGCGCGACGTTCCGCGCGACGGAAGCGATATCGCCGGCCGAGCGACTGATAACGCAACGCAAAGCAATAGCAAAGAAAGGGCAGGTGCTGGGCGCACAGCACCGTCGCTTTTAACTATATCGCTTTGCGGGGCCGCGCGCTATCAGGAAACGCGCGGAAACAGAAACGAGGAACTGGAAAGTCCTCGTCGTGTGTCCCACGACGACGACGACGACGGCGACGACGACGGCGACGATGATGATACGGTGATAGTACGAGGTCTGGGTGACACGTAGAGTTAGGTCAAGCGGGTTAGTATAGGTGTGAGAGAGAGAGAGAGAGAGAGAGAGAGAGAGAGAGAGAGAGAGAACGAGAGGGAGAAAGAAAGGGAAAGAGAAACGGTTAAAGAGCGTGCTGGTGGCTCTCTGGAAATCCTGCCCGCTCGTGTGGGCAGAGAAAGAGCGAGCCGGCGAATAGGTAGGTACCACCTCTCTGATAAGGAGACATTAGCGCGACCCGTATGCGATAGCGCGCACCACTGATAAGCGACGCCGCGTTGCGCGTCGCTCGCCTCGTCGTTTTTGACGGCGTCGGAGAAAGTCATCGCAATGCGACGCGACACGATGCGACGACCCACGCACGTGGATCGGGACGCGAGCGATGCGAGGCTGAAGAGTTACGGCGCGGTTAACCGGTTGTCCGGGTCCAAAATGCGCTACGAAGCGGTACCAGGTGCATACAGAAGGAAAAACCGACGAGATCTCGGCTCAATTTCTTTCGGGACATCTCGCGTTATGTGTTTTACTCGTAAATAGTATTTATTTATATGTACAATTTGTTTTTCATTAAATTATAAATTAAAGGAAAAGCCCATGTATGAGCCCAACATTCGTGCACTGTTGTGATATTCGAAGAAGCGATGGTAATCTAATTTTTTGAATTAAGTTACATTTTGTCATTTTTAACTTCCACGTTTATGAAAATGAAAATCAATCCATTTTTTTGTAGTTATTTTTTAAGTAAACAACGTTCATATTAATATGTACTTGTAATTGGTAAATAAACTAAATTTCAATTGAATTTAATACATTTTAGTGAGTCATTTTAACTTCATTGTTTTAAGTTTTTTTTTTTTTTTCGAAATTGCATTTCAAAATTAATATTACAAGATTTTAATCATTCGACACGTTCAAGCTCATTTTTTGGGAACTTTGTTTTTGTTTTTTCACACACTCTTTTCTTACATAATATTGTAAATCTTTACACTTATAATCGTGGAACGTCAGAGCGACAGAAAAATCAGGAGACGCAATATAGTACCTCGATTACTTTCCACAACATATTTTACACATTTATCGGTATTTCGAAATTAAAGGGTACACTCATTTATGCAGTAAGAGCACAGTTCCAGCAACCCTGATCCTCCCACCTCGATCTCTCGATAACAACAAATAACTGACGCGGCAGGTGGTTACTTCCACGTTCCTCGTTTCTGTCAGTCCTAATACATCTCCGAAGGTATGTTTTACGCAAACTGCAAAACGCACGTGACCCCTACGAGCGTGGATGTACGTCCTATCGGACGCTCGATCGAGGTGATGTGTAACAACTAGTTGTCCAGGACATCCGGTGGGTTCATCTGCTCGGTGAAGCAATATATACCTTAAAATTATGAAACCTCCTGGAGTTATGTTAACAATAAAATATGAATCACCCCTATAGAAATTGTTTGATTTTAATTTTAATATCACAGAAGTAATCTTAATTGTGCCTTATACATTAAGTATCAAATTCATTGGGTCGAGAGAGTCTGATGAGAGCCTTCCTTCAATTTCTCTGGTTTTTAACTACAAATTGATTTTTTAGATTCGATTTTTAATATAATTTTCTAAATAATTAGATTCTCGATTTAATGAATTTATTATTTGGATTATTTGTTATTTTTTCATACTACGCGTTTAAGAGTAAACGTGCAAGGCAACTCTACTTTCTCCTCCTCTTCTCCGTAGAACGTTCGGACGAGAGAGAAGAAGATTCGCTCGAAAGCTGCAACGACAAGAGGCGCGCGCGCAAGTTATCAGTTCGATAACGCTCATCCTTTGAACGACCGTCGAGACGGACGCGGGAGATCGCCGGTTTCGAACGACGTTTCATCATCTGTTTCCTTCTCCTCCATCTCCTGCACCGTTCGCGCGCCATTGACGTGCGATCGTGAGAGAGAAAGAGAGCTACAGATCTCGACGACAATGACGGTGCACAGACGTCACGATGCAAGAGATGCATTTTCAGAAAAGGAAGATAAAAAGGCGATAAGTTCAAAAAAGCACCATCGATGTGTCTAAAATTCTACAGATTAACCTCACATTACTTGCGTGGTTTTTTTAATATACAATATATATACATATATACGTGCATGGGATTGCTTCTGACACTCATATTATCTCAGTTTTCATTATTCTCTTTGATAAATTACAATGAAATAAAAATTGATAAAAAAATGTTCCATACGATCTTTAGATAAAGATACAAATTTTTTTATAATAATTACTCGCGTGTTTTCGACAATCTCAATATTATTTCAATTTTCATTGTTCTCTCTCATGTTTTACAATTAACTAAAGTTGATAATATTCTATACAATCTTTGTGAATGCAAACAAATTTTTTATTGTAAAACAATTTACGCTAACAATTTATTTGCCCGCGTAGCTTTTTTAACTTTAATCGCGTAAGCTATTTCTGACGCTGCAACGTAATATCTCAATTTTTATTGTTCTTTTCAACAATACACAATTTAACTCAAGAAATTATATATTAAATTTGACTGAAATTTAATTTATTACGTTAATATGAACGTTATTTCCTTTTCAAGCAACCCTAGAAGTGAATCGATTTACGTTTTGACTAACATGGAGGTTAAACTTAAAAAACTATTTTTAAAAATTATTTAAGAGATTGAGTTATCATTGTTCCTTGATATCTAACAATATACACGAAAAAAGATGTTGTATTAAAAGCACTATTAACAGCATTAGTCAACAGTCTAATTAAAAGTAACATTAACTCAATGTATTAATTACACGGCACCCTTAATCGAGTTTAATAGCATCCGCAGTTATGAAACTGAACGATCACAGTCATTCCATTCTTCTGAAGAGCAGCCACACGCCGACTATCACAGTTTCATATAACTACGGATGTTATTAAATCCGATTAAGGATGCCGCGTAAATACAGTCAATGAAATAACTAAATGCCATACAATGCTCTCGTTTTAATGAAATATTATTCGTTCCGTTAACACTTGCCATTAATAAAATTATTTTCAATTAGACTGCCATTGGCAGCTAAAGCTGTAAATACAACATTAATTTTTCCCGTATAAACGTTGGCGACGGAATTGTACGAATTGTGCGAATTTGTACAAGCGCTCTTTGCAACACGCGTTGCAACGGGAATATAATGAAGGAAAAAGAAACTAACCGATATCTCTCCGTTGCGGCAGATAAGGATACTGGCAAGGAATGCGAAGACGGAGGCGATAACAGATTGTCAACAAATTTATTCCGCGACGGACTCTTGCTGCATATATTCCGCAATTTAGGCACGTTCGTGCGCCGGGCAATGATGAAAATTACGCCACGATCGGACTCGCGCGCATTTAAACTGCGGCAGCGTTATGATAAGACGTGCATGTTCGGCAGAAATGACGCGCCCGTATCGCCCAGGATAATTACGCTTGCCGATTAATCGCGTTATTTATAACGCTCAACATACGCACCCGGGAAAGAATTCAATAAACCATAAGTACCTTTAAATTCCTCACCGTGAATGATCCGAGCGCTGTTGAGCTTTCATAGAATTATATGCAAGTTGCACTAAAAAAGATTCCAGTGTTTTCGAAAAGAGCCGTGTAAGAAGATTTTCGGAGAAGTGTACATATAACGGATTTTTGAGATATCTTATATATTTTGGACGGTATTTAACTAGCAAAACGAATTACGTTGTGTAATCAGTTACAGAATGTAATTAGCTACAGTTTGTACGGTCGTATTTTTTATTACACGGCTGGCTACTAAAGTTGCAACATCAAGAAAGACGCGAGTGATATTTATATAGCAAATTATTGACGATGTGTACACTGTTAAGTTATATCTAATTTGAATTATTTTAAATCTTTTCTATAAGTCGCTATTAGTGTATGTTGTTAATTTAATTAAAACACTGAGTTAAATAATTTAACTCAAGAAAATGTTAAATTTGTTTATTATTCATTAATGGATAATTATAACATACGTTAACATAGACATTGTTAAAACTAACTACAGGAAAATAGATTTATTTACATTTTGACACATGAAAGAATAAAATAACAAAATGTTATATAACTACACATGATGGATCAATTTACATCGATTTTACAAGTATACAAGAATTATTAATACTTATTATTAATACTTGCATATTTAATATCTTTAGAAAGTATTTTTGTAAGATTGTGTAATAAAAAAATTGTATACAGACGTTTATAAACATATTACTATTTTATAAAAGATGTTATGACAAATATAAAAAATTGTATATATATGTGACTAATTTATTTGATGCTTTTAATATTTACAAAAAAAGAGCAGAACACGAATGATTCAAATGTACTACACTATTAGATATTAAAGGAACAATATGGTAACTCAATCCTTGAGTTAAATAACGTTTTATTATTTATAACTTTCATGTGTGTCAAAACGTAAATCAATTCATTTCTGGGATAGTTTCACTGTAAACAACTTTCATATTAACGTACGCATTTGTAGTAATTATAACAAATATTATAGTAATTATAATATAAATTATTGTAGTAAATTATATTTGAGTCAAATTTAATACTTTAATTCTCTTAAATCGTTTTAGTTAAATTTGATATATTGAATGGGAGCAATAGAAATTATTAAAAATAACTCAAATTCAGTATAATTTACGACATTATGAATTTAACAATGTATTTTTATTAAAAGTTCCATTTTCGAATTCTAACATGATTTACATTCATCCTTCATATTTCAATTCAATATTCCCAGCAAGCACCGAATATAACATATAACAGGAATGTAAAATACGTATATACAATATTTACATACACATACGTTATACAGCAGTCATATCTATTTGTGTTGAATTTGATATCCATATTTAACTTTTATTGTTGATAGTTGTATCTATGGTTTGCTGGGATGTTTGCGTTTTATCCATTACTGCAATTTTAATTTCTGTCGTCACAGCCAACAGTGTACGTGTACATTCCTGTACAACATAAACCGTTTCATCATTTCACGTCTAATTATCACGAAAAAAAAAAAAGAACACTATCGTTTTATATCGCATTGTTATTATCGTTCCATATTATTAAGCTGCGTATTGCGACTAAAATTATTGTCGAGCCTCGCGATTAATGCGCGAGGTCCGTGGAAGGGCGATTTATCGACATCGCGATATACTCGCTCGCGATGGAGCTTTTAACGTCGCCGTTATCAGCAGCCAGTGCGAGACCCGGGCGATATCTCGCCCGTCGGGTTTCTTCGGGGATACGGTAACGTAAGCGTTCGTCGTGAAAACGCGCCTCGGTCACGTTCGCGGCCGCTATCGCGATTTCGGATCTTTACAGCGAAGCTGTCAATAGAGCGACGCCATTATGCGGCCGCGTCCACGGGACGCGAGAGCCCGAGCGCCGCAAAACCTCGTCGATACGCGGCGCGTCGCGACGCCCGATAAGCCCAGCTTCGAATTCAAGAAACCAGATTTACGCGGAAACCAGATTGCGACGGGTAAGCGAATAATGAGAGTTGCGGCGGTATAAAATGTAATGGTACATAAACGTGCAGTATTGTACGAAATACAATATGCGCAAGTTAAATAAAAGGAACAATAGTAAATTGACGTAAAGAATAATGAATATCATTATATAATAGAATTACATTTTTTTTTTTCCGACAATGTAGAATGTATGAAACAGCTGAAGAATGCAGTGGAACATTTTCGAAAATATATCAATTTAATTCTCCTTTCTTTGGAATATATAGAAGAAAATGTATATAGAGAAATATATAAAGTAATTGTCAGAATGGTAAAATAAATAGAAGGAGAGAAAGAAACGTAAAGAAATATTCTTGTAGAAATGAATGTTGCAAGTTTAGAGAATTAAATTATTTGAAATCTCTCTCTCTCTCTCTCTCTCTCTCTCTCTCTCTCTCTCTCTCTCTCTCTCTCATAATAATATAAATCTAATTTAATTTTATAAGTATTTTATAACTAATTACAATTCGCAGACAATAATTAGATTTATTAAATCAACAACGGATATAATCATCTTAAATTGATAAATACGAAAGTGCAGATTATTAAAAATTAGAAATAACAAATAGTTTGCAGAAAAGGGAAACTTTCATAAATATCCCGTTAATAATTTTTATTTTATTAAAAAAAAAAAAGAAAAAAACCACACCGTTATCCATAATTCTGCGCGGTGTGCTAATTATTCGTGAGAGGAAGACGCGCAAAAAACGTCACGCTGCTTTTTCGCAGCGCGCGGCGGAATATGGCGGTTCGGGCTTTTCAGCCGTTGGCTTTCAGAGAGCGGCAGATAATGAACGAGCACCCTCGCGCCCGGGCACCACCACAACCGTTACACTTCCTACCTACCCTTGCGCCGCCCGCGCCGCACGTTCCCACGACCGCCGCCCCCTGCCCCCTCACCTCCGGGAATCCACCCCCGAAGTCAACAGGTGGGCGCTCGCGGATGCCACCGACACAACCTGGCACGTCCTGGGACCTGACACGTCGATCGTCCTCGTCATCCTCATGATCCTCGACACTGCCCGTTATGCCCACCCCATCGAAGCGACTATCTCGTCGTTCGCGACAGAACAAGCTCGAATATCTAATCCTTCTAAAGATTTGAAAACTGAGGGAATAATATTCCTCTAGGCTATATTTGATTTAATATATATATACAAAAAGAAGGGATTATTTTTTTAATCCCTTTTTTTTAGTCTAATGATCGTAATTTAATTCTTTACTTCTGTGGAAAAGTTGAAAGAGATTAAGGAATAGTATTTTTATTACTTTTCTTGGACTTTTCACACACACATACAAATAATTTATACTAATAATACCTGTAAAAATAAATAACTCATACGTAACTACTTTGAGTTAACTTTGCAATGTTTTAAAAAAAGATTTAATTTTAGATCTAAGTAATTTATTAAATATGATCCTTGAAAATAAAAAGTTTCTTTAGATAATAATATTAGAATAAAGCCATAAATTTATTAAATTTTCGTATAAGAAGTCTCAGTTTATTAAGAACGTATTTTTTCGGATAAGCATGCTAGTTATCTAAATAAATTATTAAAACTTATTTTATATACTATATATATATATGATTATTATAAATAAAAAGCTCTTGGATATAATAATATTACAATAAAATTATTTCGTAAAAAAAAGTTTTATATAAAAATCTCGGAATCAAGAACACTTTTTTTCTCAGTATTATCACTTGAAAATTTTTTATCACAGTGTGACACAATTTAATTTTGGGTAACTTATTTTAGAAATGATAGTTGAGAAATAAAAGGTTTTATCGTGGAGATACCATTTAATTATAAGTCATTTTTTTTGGAGATGATTGTTATTAATAACATTTCTGGATAATAATATCACAATAAAATCGTAAATTTGTAAAGTTTTATATAAGAAGCCTCGATGTTTATTAAGAATGCATTTTTCCGGGCATTGTTTGCAAATTTTTTATCACTTTCGAAGAGAGAGAGAGAGAGAGAGAGAGAGAGAGAGAGAGAGAGAGAGGTGAAAGAGACATTGCATCGTGAATATGGCGATAACATGTTTTTCAGCAGGAATCAGCGTTCATGGATGTTTTCACGCTGCTTCTCTCGCTGCATCGCTGCAGATAAATTGTGTACATCATAGCATTGCACTCGCGCGACTCGATATCCCCAGATCGCCAAATAGGTTCTTCCGCTCATTGAAGAGAACCGCGAATGTCGCACATTTCGAATCGCGGCACGATTTTTCCGAGAATATCGGGGCGTCACGACGAACGTCATGTCGGAAACGCGTCATTTAAACGTCAACGACCGAATGCATCTCGCTTAGGTAAATGCATCGGGACGCACGTTGCACGGCGTAGCTTTTTTTTTTATTTTTCTTTCTGGATTGCGTCGCCGCCGCATGATTTTCGTTCGTTCTCTCATCGGCGGGATGATACCCGCCGATAAGCGGGCGCTGTTTTCCAACAATCGCTCTCGCCGCTGTATGCACTTGCAGATTGCATTGTTGTCTTGTCCCAGAGATCACCGCGAGGGTATCGGCCTTAGCCCGTGGCGATATCGGCAGAGCCGATATGGAGCGAAGGAGAGATGACTTTTCCGCGGGATAAGGACGGCCGAGATCGGGACAGAACAATACGCGTTGTTGACACTCCGCGGAACGTGTCAAATGAAACTGGAAGAATTGAGTTTATTCTTGCTCCTTCAATTTCACGTCTAACAAATGTAGATAGTATATCTAAAATTTTGCTGGATACAGATCTAAAAAGGAATTTCGATTGGACGTCGAAATAATTTATATTAAAAACAATTTGAAAAATTAACAATACTGCAAAAGAAATTTGATATTCTAGCAACCAATTTTTGAGTTCCCAGACAGAATTATTTTTGGATTTTTGGATGGATCAACAAAACCTGTTTCTCTTACGTTTTCTTTTTCGTCAGTCTTTCCTTTCTCCATATTCACATCCAATCACCGATATTGGTACGTTTATCGAGCATTTCATCGCGCGTGTAAATTACTTTAAGACGTCCTTTATATATTTATATTTACTGCGCCGTCATTTTTATAAAGCTGACGTATCACACGTTCAATCTACAGTGTACGTTACAGATACGCCTTTGTTACAGCACGCGAGCTGCTTACCGTTCCGAAAGCGTTGTAAGCCCAGTTTTGCAACATTATGAATTTCAATGAGGCGTGCGTATAAACGGTGTATATTGATTTTAGCCCAGCGGTGAACTGCCGTGAAATTTTGGCTTACATACCCCAACGCATTAATAGGAATTAATAGGTATCGCTTGAATGACGTATTACTTAATTAACGCATTATTATTGTTGCACCGTTAGACAGAACGTCATTTTATTAGCGTATATATTATCGTCACTGATATTTCCCACGATATTTAGCCCATAAACGCAATATATAATTCTATACATTTATTCGATACACATCGAGTTGAGAATAATCCCTTGAATTGTAAATAATATTTTGTTATTTTTAACTTTTATGTGTGTCAAAATGTAAATCAATCCATTTCTGAGATTAGTTTCAAAGTAAACGACGTTAATATTAATGTACGCATTTAGCAAATAATAAACTAAATTTCAATCAAATTTAACACATTTTCTTAAATTGTTTAATTCAAAAAGTGTTTTAGTTAAATTAACGAAAAACTCAATAGGAGCATTGGCAACCTAAAGAAGTAATTGAAATTAAAATAACTCAAATTGTTATGATTTGATATTATAATTTAAGAGCAATATACAATAATAATACTGATTATCTATACATTTCTCAAGTTAGTTTTCAACTTCGCTGTGCCAATTAAATTAGCGACAATATTGAATAGAAGTAGTGGAGACCTCTATAGAAAGAATTAAAAATAACTCAAATTATATTACAATATTTGACATTATGAATTTTAAAAATATTTAGCACAACAATGTAATATAATAAATTTAACGATATAAATACGATTTAATTCTATAGATATATCGTTTCATTAATTAATAAGATATAAATGTGATGAAAAATAACAAATTGGAAAGAAATATTAAAATATATTTTTTACACTTCCACAAATATTCCAACAATTATCTAGCAAACAAACGATAACGTAATTCCAACAATGTACGCTTCCGTTAATCAATAAAATATACGCATGATAAAAAGTATAAATCGTAAGGAGTATCAAAGCGCGAAAGTATCAACACATAATTAAGCGAAGCGAGCTATAGTTCAGTTAAAGCGGATCTCGAAGCCTAACATTATTTTTGCCTGAATCTTACGATATTTCCAATTCCAACAAACTACGTGCCGAAACCGATTATTATCTCGGAAGCACAGTCCTGTATTAGAGCCGGATACGTAATATCACAAATTTAAATTGACGAGCAATTTGATACAGATGCTAATGAGGTCTTGAAAAACGTTCAAGAATTTATTGAGAAAAATGTCTTGCGGCGCGACTTGCGGACAAGGAGGAGCCTCGACGCACGTTTATCCAAATAAATGCAAATTAACGGTGGGACATAAATTGTACACGCGGTCCCCCGGTCTCGTGCTTCGATAAGAAGGGATCACGCGGCGATTTCAGAGCGATAAGGAACTTTTAGTGGTGCAGAGACGCCAGAGACGCGCGACTGACCTCGAGGTAAATAGGTAATTTCCATGATTCATAATCGTTATCTGCGCGATAATATGTTTCTTCAAACTGCTCACGCGCACTTATTCGCCGCTGATACTCGAACCGCCGGCATAATGGCGAAGCAGCGAAACGCACTCCTAATATTATCCATCCAGGACAGGATCCAGCCACCTCATCGAAAGTCGCTTATCGCCGACTTATCAGGAATCCCCGAAATCTTGCGAAAGGAATCACCTGGAATACACCTATTATGGAACAAGTGGACTTCGATCGGAATTATTTTCCGTTTTCCATAGAAAACACAGAGAATAGAGATCCTAATTGAATAATTCCATACCCTGGCGGAGTTCGCCTTCCCGTGCGACTTGAGGTCGATTCTTTCTTCTTCAAAAACGTCCAAAATACAAAACACTTTTTAGACAATAGACGTTGAGAAATGAGTCACTCTGTCGCGAATGAAGCTTCAAGGCCGATCGTTATCGCGAACTGTAGAACATGATTAATTTCGTCCTGTGTGCGCATCGTTCAAGTTGCAGCCTTGTTATCTCAGGTGTGTGCAACACGTTTCTTATTGCACACGTTTAGTCATTCGCTCTTACGCTCTTCAAGGTCGACGCTAATAAACGTTGGCCGTTGCGATTCAAATTATCAATTATATCGCTATTTGCGCCGGTTGCGCCTAAGGCTCTTTAAATCGCTTAACTCGAGTTCAATTAATTCGCAATCGAATATTATCGAAATTATAAATATTAAATCACATCTCTCACGCGCGGATAAAAACGCACGTTTATCGGGCGTTTATCGTTAATACGTCCAAAGTCTCCATTATTCCTCGCGATTGTCTCAACGGGTTCAACGATTATTCATCGTCGCGGTCGACACAATTAAGACGCGGAGCGGGAGCGAGCGAGAGAGATGAATGACGTTCGTTTGCTTTTTAAGAGAGAACAAAAAAGAAGAAACCGCGCATCGCCGAGGACCGTCGTCGATAGGATATCAGCTGATGATGATGGTCAGCCAGCAGACGGAGATAGCGGTAATGAATGCAACGGAAGGAAAGTTTCCATCGGGCGAATAACCATTAAAAGGGGCTTCCCCCCCCCTCCCCCCCCCGAGCTAAGGAGAAATGGGAAGAAGAAAGAGAAAGAAGAGGGAGGAAGGAGGATGGCGAGAGGGCAACCGGATGATGGACTGATTACGCGTTCTGAGATAGCCGCTTGATACTTGGACTTCTAGGAATTCCAAATGCCTGTCGTCATGTTGTATGTCGGCCGAACTCCGCAGGGAAAGAACGAGTTTGCCGAAGTATCTTAAAATTTAGCTAGATAAGCAGTTGAAAATCATTTCGTTGCAATGCTGCAAAAAAATTTTTGAAAAATTCTAGCAACCATAGTTCGAGCGTTCTCATCACATAATTATCTTACACTGTTAGATATCGAAGGAACAATCCCTTGGTAACCCAATTCCTTGAGTTAAATACCATTTTGTTATTTTTAATTTAATGGCACGTGTACTGAAATGGAAATTTATTAAAATAATCAATGGAAATAAATTAATAATATGCCAATATCAGATTTTTTTTTAACCAGAAATAATCACCTGGGACGATTTTTACCCAGCAATAGCGAAAAAATAAAACTCAGCTTCTTATAATAATTTCCTCAATTGATTAAAAATCTATTTCTATCTTTTTAAATTCTTTCTTATGTTTTTTTAGAAAATATTAAGTTAATATTTCTAGAACACACATAATGATTTTTAATACTAATAAAAAACAATATTGTAAAATATGTAATTAATAAGTGACTTTAATTGGGGTATAAAAATCACTTTAGATTATTGTTTACATTAAACCATTTTAATGATCCAGATATTACACACATTTAAGGGTATTAATTAAGTATTTGGATTTACTATACACCGAGAAAAAATTTATTCCTTTAACTAAACTACAATTACTTCTTTCGTTGGGGAATGTATGTATTTAAGTCAAATGTAATATGTTCGACTTAAATACATATATTCTTCGAATTAGTTCCTTACTTCAAAAAGTGAAAGTACACAACTCAAAAAACTAACAATAAGTTTCTCAGAAAAGAATCAAATTTTTAATTACTTCTCAATTCAATAGAAAGTTATTGTTTAATCAAATAATATCGGCAAGAATCTTAAAATGATCAAACGTCATTTTTGTCATTTCCGTTTCACGGCTCGTAAAAACTGCTTTTTTT
>NW_017304675.1:253360-254362 GCF_001594115.1 Trachymyrmex septentrionalis
TAACAGAAAGTTATTGTCTAATCAAATAATATCGACAAGAATCTTAATATGATCGAATGTCATTTTTGTCATTTCCGTTTCACGGCTCGTAAAAACTTCTTTTTTTCACAATTTTTTAAAGTAATAAGAATCGTGACAATTTTTCAAAGCAATAAATTAGTTCACTTTTGACGATTGATGTGTATATCTAATTCATGGTGATAACTCGAAATTTTTTTTAGTGTCATTTTTAAAATAAGGAAGTGATATATCTCGCTTTAAATATCCGGTTTCAAAGAAGGAAAAATTCTCAGCTATAAACAGTGGCACTCAAAGTACCTCAATTTACTACCATCTTACTCTTTACTGTAAAATACTTCAGCATTTTATCTACATCTTCTAAAAAATATGATACATCCCGATTACGGAAGGGAGATACTGGCACGCTTAAAAAAGTATCACGCTTTTCAAGTGCCAAGATAAAATAGCCCTCGTTTCCCTTCGTACTTTTTCCAACGGTCAAATCGCCGCGTAAAGCACACACAGCCTGTACACGGCGTAAGGACACCTCTTCGTCGGGACGAAGGATCTGGTGAAGGCCGGTAAGGACGACGAACGAGATATACCCTGCCGAAAGTTAAAAGAGAATCCATCCATAAATAAGCGGCGACTCCGCGGAGAGATTCGCCTCGGCTCCGACTCGACTCGGCGAGAGGAGGGAATCGGCGCGCGATCTTCCAACGGAATAATAATGCGGGTGAAATAAAACCAGCCTCCCCGCACCCACACACATATATAAGTGCGCGCGCGCGCGTACGTCGATGGAGAAAGAGAGAGTACCCACATAATATCCCCATAGAGAGATGGGAAGATCAAACACTGAAATTACAGCATTGTGAGCATTCCTCTCGCCAGGCCACTCTTCTTCTTCTTCTTCTTTTTCTTCTTCAGCGTTGCGCATACCGATAACGTTCTCCCCTTCCCCCCTTCTCTCTCTCTCTCTCTCTCTCTCTCTCTCTCTCT
>NW_017304675.1:254462-256291 GCF_001594115.1 Trachymyrmex septentrionalis
TCTTGCTCTCGCTCAACCTCTCGCGCCCCGCATAAACACACACTCGCCGGCATAAGGCTCCCTTTATTATCGAGCCTCGGATCGCGTGCATATTGCATCGTGCCAGTACCGGACGCGACGTACCGGCATAAGGACGACGTACAGCACCGTCGGAGATCTGTCCACGGACTTCTACGTACACTCGCGTACACACTGGACGCGTCGTATGGGATACATGGACAGCTTCGGGGATGGAACTTCGATTGATCTGGAGTTAATTCGATCATGTCACATCGAAAATACGGCGACACGATGCGATTTTAGAATTGCGACGACAAAAGCTAAGCAATGAAGGCTTCTCGAATTGTTTCCTCCGGAGCACTAATGGCAGAAGCTTATAAGAATTGGCTGTACAATATTATAGCTAGAAGCGTTGGAGAATAAATCATTAAAGGAGCGAATTCAAATGAAAAAATGTTTATAATTACGTCCGAAAGTAAAGTGCGAAAAATAAAATGAATAATTTAGCTATAATAGTTTTATGCAGCGATCATGTTTTGCTGCATTTTAGGCAAATAACTTTTAACGAGTGAATAAATCCAAATAAATTTTTAATGTCCTTAATTTATTATCACATTTATTTGCTGTGTCTTATTATACAATATATCTTTCCTTTCTTTTTCATTAATTTTTCTGCATTTTTAATTTATTCCTTCATTTGTATGACTTTTTAAAGAAATGCGTTGACTCTTAATTTGCCCTTGATTTATTGTCATTTATTTTATATATGAAGAGTCCTTGTATTGTTGTTTATAAATTTTTACACCAGTATTTATTTCAGTTCCATTAGAGAGTATATACAAAAAAAAAATTGATTTAATTCGTAATGCTACGATCTTATTATTAATTTGCAAATAAGTATTACAAAACGTAATTTTACATAGGAATCAAAGTTGACAAAAAATTTAAGAACTTTTAAACCGATAAAAGAATTGCGCTCAAATTTTACACAGGAAAACTCAGACGTAATAATAGAACAACAATCTATGCAATTTTTATATTTTCGACAATGCTTTGAGATATGATACACACACATAATTTTATTTTAAATTTTAATTCTAATCAAAAAAGCACACGTCAGTTTCTATAGTATTTATATTTTTAGTTATCAAGTTAGAAGAAGAAATTTTATTCTCCAGCTTAGAAGAAGTTATTTGGTTTACAGTTTCACTTAACATACATTCACATATCCTAACCTTTTTATATTATTTATGATTAATTAAAAACCTCTAGCAAAAATATCAGTTACTACTATCTAAACCTAATCTTCCATACATTTCTTATCCTATATGCCACATCCTTTTTTATTTACAGAATTAATAAATACTTTCCAACGATTTGCGAATTATATCTTATCGCCTTATAATATATTATTTACGCACTGACAAACATAAAGGCTCCTGTAGGCGATTTATTTATGTCTGATTTACTCTTAAAACTACGAAACTATTTTTATTTTAATTTAATTCTTTTTAACCCGCTCTTTTTACTTATTTATATTAATATCGCACTTACTCTAATATTGTATCAATTTCACGCAAAGTCTAGCTTTACTTCTTACTTTGCCTAATAATTTTTTTATACTTAACTACACTTAAATCCTATCTCTATTCTCCTTGCTCCTCTTTAATTTCTTGACTCTCTCTCTCTCTCTCTCTCTTTCCACAATTTCTTTAGAACATTGCTTTTCACAATATAAATCTAAATCCTCGTTTCATATAACTTATTACTCTATATTACTCTATCTTCTTAACCTAATTACCGAAGTATTAGAAATCGAATCATCATTA
>NW_017304675.1:256391-257202 GCF_001594115.1 Trachymyrmex septentrionalis
TAAATATAAATCTACATCCTCGTTTCATATAACTTATTACTCCATATTATCTTCTTAACCTAATTACCGAAGTATTAGAAATCGAATCATCATTAAAAGAAGCAACGCCCAATTAATTTTCTGCTTTCTTTCAAATCCTTTTAATTAAGTTATTTTTTAAATCTTCTCTCTTAGTCGAGCAGCTGATCGATAACTTTCGAGTTCTTGAAATTTTCATGGATCAAACACGGAATGAATGATTATGATAAAGTATCTAAAAATTTAGCTAGATATAGATCTGAAAATATGTTTGTTGGATCATCGATATAATTACGCAAGACTCAAACTGATTGATAGAATGTCAAAACTTTTTACAGCATTGCTCATCATGCTTGAAATTCCTTACATAATTATTCTGATGACCCAACACAATTACCTTCAAATCTGTATTCAGCTAAATTTTTAGATATTTAGCATCATAATTCTTTCCGTGTTCATTCCATGAAAATTCGAAGAACTCGAAAGTTATCAATCAATTGATCGATCAGGAGAGAAGATTTAAAAAAAAATCTACTTAAAAAGACTTTACTTATTAAAAAAGCAAAAAATTAACTAGATGTACTTACATAATTACTTCGATGACTCAACAAAATTACTTTCAGATCTGTATATTTAACTAAATTTTTAAATACTTCAGCAAAACCGTCCTTTAGCATTTTGCAAAAACTCGAAATTTCGCGAGAGAACGCGCTGCCTCCAGCAGCAGAAGGCTTATCACGCGGCACACCTGCGCGCCTTTGTATCCCGCATTCGGTGATAAGGATCGGGTCGA
>NW_017304675.1:257302-260162 GCF_001594115.1 Trachymyrmex septentrionalis
CCGTACAGCATTTTGCAAAAACTCGAAATTTCGCGAGAGAACGCGCTGCCTCCAGCAGCAGAAGGCTTATCACGCGGCACACCTGCGCGCCTTTGTATCCCGCATTCGGTGATAAGGATCGGGTCGAACCGTGTGAGAATCGACGAGGACGAGGACGGACGGTAACATTCGTCAGATCGATCGATCGATCGATTGATCGCTCCCGTCCTCGTCGTCGTCGTCGTCGTCGCCGCCGCCGCCGCCGCCGCCGCTTCCATCTCACGCAGAATGCATTAAGCCGGACGTCGTCCTTTCCTCGTGAATGATACGAAGTGAGCGGCACGCAGACGATTTTTAAGCAGATAGGATTCCACCGCGCACACCAAGCCACACGGGACTCTTTCAGACACTCCCACGAGCACGCACACGCGGCGGTTCGCGAGCCGCATAAAACGCGCGAAGAAGAAAGTGAGCGGGAGCGGATTCGATGCGTAGGTCGTAGGTTTTTTTTCTTTCAATATCTTCTTTTTTTCCTGAGTCACCTGTTATTGACTCTAGACTTTTTTACTGGGTGTAGCTCTCCTCTCTTTCATAAATAGATAAAGGCGTTTTCTTTGCTTCAGATACTGTTTTGATGTAATGATTGTTCTCACTATTTTTAACGAGAATTTTCGAATTTACGATGCTTGCGAATATTTTGCGTACTTTGACATCAATATGGACTTATTTTGACTTCTAATATGTACACTATATAGTGTTGCGGATGTAATCAGATTCATGACGATAGGATGCGATTTTACAGATGGCTATTTGTTTTTTTATTGTTTTATTAGTTGACCCGTTTAATTTAAGTACATTAATTTAGTTTATCTATTCTATTTAATTATGTTTATTTGTAACATTGAGGATGACTCGATCGGGCTCGAAACGACGTTTGTTATTTACATCGTGATAAAAATATTTGTTTCTTATATTTACATTACTTTGTTGTTTTTTGGTTCATAGCCTTTCTAAACTCTTATTTTTAATTTGTATTATTGAACCATGCTATATGATGCAGAAAAAAGCTTATTTGATGAAAATCGAAAAGGACAGTGACAAGTATTTTCAATTATAGCGGAAATTAATTTAATGACTGATTTATTTATTCAGATATCAACGTTTTATGAATAGAAATGAGAGAGACGGAGACGAACGAAAAGAGAGATTTTGTTTAAGGATATTGTATAAGGATATACAAATTTCATAAATTGTTCTATTGTTATATTTGAGTATTTGTGTAAAATTTGAGTAATTCTCTTATTGGCTTAAAAATTTTGCGGTACTTTTTGCAAATTTGATGAGAAAGCAGCATTAGGAATTAAATAAAATGTTTTATATATGTATATTAATAAAACTTCGATAAATATTCGTGCAAAAATTTATTTGTATTTATTCATTTATTTAAAAGTTATTTGCCTAAAACTGCAGGAAAATATATGGTAATTGCTTTACATTAAATGCTCGATTAAGTACCAAATAGTTCGTTTTTATTTGCAGTAAGTTTCAGAGTATATTTACAATAAAATTTTTTGACTAATATTGACCGATATTGGTTTTTAGATGATATTTTTAGCTAATATCGTACAACCGAAACGTCCTTAATATCTTTACATTTCAAATAAAAACTGCAATGGTGTATGATTATATTTATGTGTATGTACGCGTATTGTGAGTATTTGCAATCGCTAAAAATATAAAACGTGAAAATATCGTAGATATTATTTATGCAACATTTACCAACTTTTTTATTTCTATTATATTTCTGACCACTTTATTCCGTTAATAGATTTCCTGCTTACTTATTGAGCTTCTATTTACTTATTTAGATTAAAAAAAAGATCCAAGGTCTTAACAAAAATAAAAAAATTGTAGGACGTACAATTTTATCCTTCCCCTTGGCAAAAATAGATTTACGAAGAATAATGAAAAAGCGGCGAAAGATAAAACGCTAACGGAATAGAGACAAACTGGATAAGGATCCTGCAAAGAGGTAAAGGAAGAAACTCTATTGTACGTAGTTATTCTTTTTAATTCGGGCGCCATAAATTTTTCAAACCGACGCCATGACGGGGTCAAAGATCACGTCCGTCCCTGATAAAATGCACATGCACATATACACGCTAAACACGCGCCTTTCTCCATGTGGAGAGAACCCGGGTTGCCCTCGCCTCGGGGGGGTTGCGGCAGTCAGTCTGTGAGGGGGTGCGCGGTCCCCTCCCGGGGGAGGTGAGGAGAGTACAGAGCGGGAGGCGTAGCGGGAGAAGGAGAAACTAACCCCAGACGATGCAGGGGCTGATAAAACTACGAATGATAACGTCTGCAGAGCGCTCGCCCGACTGTTTCTGACTTTTCGCGATAATCTCGTGCCTCGCCTACTGCCCCCTTCCCCACCCCTCCCCGGCGATTTTATCCGCCGTATTTCCCCGCGTTGTGTGTGTAGAGGGAGGGGGAAGGGGGAGAAGGAGGGAGGGAGAAAGAGAGAGAACCGTCTCAAGGTCTTATCCGCGAAACCGGTCCTCCCACGCTTATCAGCATGTCCTCAGAAAAGTGCTCCGCGATGTCGCCGCGGTGATTACAGCGAGATAAACTGTCGATCGATCGTGCGTTGCCCGACATACATTTTGTAAAACTTACGGCAATAATAGATTCCCTGATAGATCGCCTATGTCGTGTGAGTCTCTCCGAAAATGTCTCGTTTATAAAAGCCCGCATTTCTGGAGATACGAGTATTTCTAGATTCATATAGAAGCTTCACATCTTTTTGTAATTATACATTAAATTATTATTATTATATTACAATTATAAGTATATATAATATATAATTATATATATATATATA
>NW_017304675.1:260262-264017 GCF_001594115.1 Trachymyrmex septentrionalis
CTGCTTGTTGAGAAATGCAATATTGCATGTATAATTAATTAAAAAACATATATACTACTAATATACTATAAAAAAAAGATTTTAATTTCAAAGAAATATTTTTCTGCTCGTATTCAAAAAAATTATTTAGGAAAATAAGATATTGTACAATGAGATACAATATCTTATTGTACGTTATCTTATTTTCAAAGAAATTTTCATTGATCCAAAGAAATAATTTTTTTTAAATATGAGTAAAGAAATATTTCTTTGAAATTAAGATTTTTCTTTTCAGTATAATATAATATAATAATAATAAACAATATATGTGTGTGTGTAATATAAAAATATTTATAAAACAAACAACTTTCTTTTATTTTTATCTAAAATACTGCATCTCAATAAACACCAACTAGAAATAACGTATATCAATGTTATAATTTCACATGGAATAATGTAATATAACGTACGTAATATAATGTACGTAACAGAAATAAATTATTGTGTAAATTATTCAAAGAATCTTCGTAAAATTTCGTAGAAAATTTTTGCGATAGACCAGATTGTTCGATTTAACAAAATAATGTACGGTTTTTATTCTAAAACGACATACGTCAGAATTACAGAAGGTATCAATGATTAAAGACAGCCTAAAGATTTCTCGTGATGTAATTATTGAAGCTAATATTTATTATATATGAGAAAAACGTCATGGATTTCTAATTCTTGCCTAAAGTGCAAAGTAGATTAGATTTGTTTTGCAAATGATTCTTATCATGACTTACGCTTTCGGTATTATTCTACGTGAGATAATAAACGAGAAGCCTAGTTTTTTAGAAGATATTCACGTTTCAAACTCATTCTCTTCAAAAGTGATCATTCAAGTTTTACTATCTAGTGTTTATTTCTATAATATGGATCTAGTATAAGAAACTAATAGTAATACTTTCCTTTTATATATAATATATATATCGTTCGTTATCACAGATAAAACGAGCCCTGCTCTACTTAGGAAATTTAAAAAATGTACGGAATCTTCACCTCTGCTTGATGATTAGATGTCACCTATTATGATTAGATCTGAAAAAATGGATCTACGTTGTCAAAATATGGACATAAAATATGTCTGAATGACATATGCTGAATGGTAAAACTTGAATGTTATCTTTGATTACGTAATTACTTAAGTTTTCCTTTCAGTGTCCATTTATTGTAATATACTGATATTATAATGGTGTTTACTGATGTTAAAAATGAGAGCTGACTATCATGAATGAGAGCACCTTACTAGTGATACTCAGATAAACCAGTCTTCTAAGTTATATACAATATATTTTAAAGAATGTAGAACAGTAGCTGTTCCACTCAGGAAGTGACAGAAAGTGACAGGATATCTAAGTAACTATTGTAGAAATATTAAAGAAATGCATGGAATCTTCACCAAATCTGTCACGCTCGGAGATTAGCTGTCAACTTTCCATTAAAGAAATGTTTATCAACGCTCAGCTGACGCTACGATTATCAGCTACTGATGGCCAAAGTTCACAACCAGTACTAGGTCATCATTATATTCATAGTAAATCACTGACTAAAATAACTTGGGCCAGTATCATCTGCTACTACTGGGCCCAAATTATTATCCAATATTTAGATTAAATAGTAGTACTGCGTCAGTATCTGAACTGTGGCAACTAGTAATGGCCCAGCACTAAGCCAATTGTAAAATCCTATATGGGTAATGACGATTAGGTAATAACAAAGTCAAACGTTCAACTCATTTAAAAAACTCAACTCAATTAAAAAAATAAGAAAATTATTACATAATTTGGGAGTTATATAAATAAATAATTACATCAAATTCTTGATGTATCTTTTCCAGAAAATTTCCAGTCATATTTAGATAATTTTCCGGTTAAGTTACGTGTAACTTCCATGTAAAATTACATGCTTTTTTTCCAGTGTACTGTTAAATATTAAAGGAAGATTTAATATATTCATCTAAATGCACCGTTTTAGAAATAATTAAAAATAATTCAAATTGTTACGATTTAATATTATAATTATATTAATAGTGTAATATACAATAATGATATAAAATAATATTGATCGTATATATAAGAGCTGCTTAAAAATGACTTAATGGTTTCAGTAAACCTTGTATATGTATAGAAAGATAGCGAGAATCGCTCTAGCCTTCCTCTTCTTCTCCCCATTCGTTCCCTTTTCTCGTAAACGCGCGGTTTGTTCGTACAATAATATCTTGTTTAGCCAGACAAACAACGGCACGCGCACACCACCGAAGACACCTAATTGCTCGCTCGTATTTGCTCGATAAACACCTTCTGCAGTGTATAAACCCCCTCCCCCCCCCCCCTTCTCCCTCGGCAGCGACCCGATAACGAAAACAGACGTCTTTGAGAGTCTCGTGCAGCTTCTCTTATATTCCTCGCATATTCGAATACACGGATATCGTTGGCGCTGCCGTAGTAACGGATACTGATAATTTTATGCAATTACATGAAGCCACAGTTAACAATACAATTATAGGTACAATTCATTCTTTAATAACCTATATATTTAAATCATTTATTAAAAAAATTAACGTTTTTTAGTTTAGAAAGGACCCGTAGTATTCAATACTTTTTTATGTATTTGACGTATATTTTTTCTTTTCTTAAAATGGATCTTGGAAAGTATAATTATATGGAACATTGCAAAATCTAATATACTTTAATGAGATAACGATATTTGAAACGTTACAAATATTATCGACTTCCGTAAATAATATTCTAAAATTGGAACGATAGATATTAAATAATAAATAATTTTTATGCGTAAAATTTCTACGAAATACTTATAATAGATTTTGTCACACATACATAATGTGATTAAAAAGCATCATAATAGAATTAGAAGGTCGATTCTTGGTACTAAATATATAAAAAAATCCTCCTTTAACATCTCACTCTTTAATTTACAGATACATATATTATGATTATAATTATAATACCTAACATTAGTGAAGCAAAATTTTTTCGTTTTTTACTCTTCGTTTAACTTAAACCAAAATGTATTTCAATCAGTTCTGCGACCATATTTTAATACCATATTTATTTTTGCATTCTTTTCAAATATTTGAACTTTCACAGATTTTCCAGTATCTTTTTGACTGAAAAAAATCGCACGTGATAACAGCTTGAATTCAGCAACTCTAAATCTATAAGAAACACCTACTCTGCTTTGTTTCTCTCCAAAAAGTTTTCTTGTAATTTTGTGTTATATGTATTAATGATAATACATATGATTGCCAATTAATATGAAATGTCAACTAAATAGAATAATTTATTTACAAGTATCGAATGGAAGTGCTGAAAACCATAACAATCGCTCCAGACGCATGCGATCCGATCGCAAACGATCGCAACGATTTGCAAACGGGCGAATCGATCGTCAACGCGGTTTTAGCAGTCGATTTAAAAAAATCGTTCGAGCGAGCGATGCACTCTTCCCGAGATACATTCCGACGTGGGAAGCTTTAATTGCCACCGAGAGGTCGTGCTTAATTTCGACACTATCGTGATCGGCAGTTGGTGGTATCCCGGCTATGAAATGACCGAGGCGCCACGCTTATCTGAAGAGGCTCGGATAAGCCCGATGATTGAGGAGAAAAGGGGCACTCAGATACATACTGGCGCTGCTCACGGAAGAAGAGAAGAGGCGAGAAGAGAGGGAGGATCGGGCGCAGCATCCCGATCGGGGTACACGCACGACGATCT
>NW_017304675.1:264117-269569 GCF_001594115.1 Trachymyrmex septentrionalis
GAGGAGAGAAGAGGCGAGAAGAGGGGGAGGGTCGGGCGCAGCATCCCGATCGGGGTACACGCACGACGATCTCCACGCCGATACCGTGAAATGGCAGGCACCTGAAAATCGTCCGGTGATCTTGGATGAGGATGTTACTACGAGCATCTTCAATTTCGAGACGAGTTATGCGGTGAAATGCGCTTCGCTTCTTCAACGATCGGTCTTGATGGGATGCTCGAAGAAAGGATTGTCGGAACAATAATCTCGAAAAAAGTGTAAAGACGTGCACTTTATAATCTTATATGTCATCGGTGGATCGATATTTCGTTTTACTTTTAATGCCTTTATATTCAAATACGTTTTTATATATATGGAAAAAGTAACGTATTAACAATGTTTAATTTACAAAATCATGTTAATTCAATAAGTATTAATGAAACAAATACGTCATACTCTCATTTTAATAAGATGTCAGATATTATTTCATTAATATTGTTATTAAATGAGAACAAGATTACTTTCGATTAAATTAATGTTGTTAATAAAACATCATTTTTTTATTGCTTCCTTATTTCAAAAATGAAACGACTTAGGAATGAATATGACTGCGTTTGCTCCAAGAGGGAAGTCCCTTAAGGGTTGCAAAAATTTCGTTTTGCGGATTTCGAGAGCACATATGTAAATAGCGTATTATTATATAATTTATTCATTAAAATTTGCTTAAGTGGGGAGGCAGACGTAAAGTGAGAACTAACTTAATAAAAAAATCGTTACAACTCAAAAAGATTTAAAAAATCATCACAATTCAAAAAGAGTAATTTTTTAAGGATTATGAAACGAAAGTGATAAAAATAATATTTGAGCATGCTAAGAATATATCTTTTTTGCCAATATTATTTGATAGTCAATAATTTTCCATTGCTATTTCAAGTTAAAAAAATAAGTAAACTTAATTTTTTAATTGTATATTTTTTTTAAGTAAAGAAGCAGCAAAATAGGAAATTTAATTAATACGATAGACTTAACACCTGTGTAACATTCTTATTGTTTGTATTTCCTTAAGACACTCCATACGATGGCGGAATGGACAACTTACATTTTTGCCGTTTCCGTTTGTAAGCATTTGCAATTGCTTAAATCCATTTATTTATCAGCGTGCGACAATCAACGCGAATAACTTTACATAACTCGCAGTGACTGTGTAACAGAGGTAAAATTTGCATTAACACCCGCTTTGCGCTTTGTAAAACTGCATACATGATAAATATCTATTCATCGAGTTTTAGCTTGTCATCTTTTCAATCTTTTAAAGAGCTCTTTGATCCTATTCTGAATTTATAATCAATCGAAAATAAATCACGTGAAATTATTGTCTAAATGATTAAGCATATTGCAATTCGTTCTAATTATTTATTTGTTAAAGAATTAATAATTTATTTAATAATGTAATAGCATATTTACTATTACACATCTCTCTTATTATTTCCCTTGTGATTAAAATTGTACGCAAGATTTTCTTCATAAATAAGCACATTATAAATAAATAAGGAGTTTTACATACTCGTTTGGATATCTTAAATTATCTTAGATTATGTGTTTTTCTAGAATGATAGATGCGTTGGATTGTGTCAATTAATCACCGCAGTTGAGATAAGGTTAAATAAAAAAACTCGTTTGTAATGCATTAATATTAGTTGATTCACTCATATACGGATTACGAAATGATTCATATCGTTTAAAGAAAAGGAAAGATATAGATTTCTCACTATAATTCGCGATAGTTACATCACGATTCAAGATACAAATATGATTATAAGTTATATAGCTTATAAACGAATACAACAAGTAATAAAGAAATGATACGATCGGAAACTTTCAAAAACCGCAACGAGAAAAGTAAAGTGTTTCCATTCCTACACTGAGAAAAAGATACTTAAAAATTTATCTGCGAGAAATACATTTATTTCACTGAAATAAATCTTTATTTAAATAAAATTTTATTCCTAGCAAGTACAAGGCATATTTTTTTTTTTGTTTACAATTAATGTGATATGTATCACGAAAATGTATATTTCGTCACCACAATTCAATTTTTTCATAACTATAATAATACAAATATCGATGAAAACATCTCAAGTAACATTTGCCTCGTAATGCTTCGACATTTTCAGTGTGGAGCATCGATTCTATGAAAATGTAAGCGTGTTATTAAGCGCGTTATTAATCTCGGATCGCTTATGATCGACCGAAGAGAAAGATCAGGACACGTGGGCGCGCATATCACGCGGTCGAAATGGAAAGAGTGTAAGAGAATCAGGTAAACCACATCCCGTCCCGGTTGCCTTATCTCCGGACTTGAGAAAAGGCAGACGCTTCATGGTAATCTACATGATATCGTATTCCTAAAACCAACCGTTAATAGAAGCAAAAAAAAAGGAAAGGAAGAGCATAAGAGATGCTTACTCTCTCAGAAATCTCATGCAATGAATAAAATAGATAGTAAAAGATGCCTAGATATAAGAGAAAAAAAGATCAATCTAAAGTGATATTGTATCTCTTCCTGATAACAATTTTGTGGCTGATAATCTTCTGCTTTCTATTTTATTGATAAAAAAGAAGAGGAGGAAAAGAGGAAAAAAATTTACGTAGCAGATAAAGTAGATAGTACGTAAATGATATGTAAATAGAAGGGAAAAAAGTATATATATCTAAAATGTGTATCTCTTGTTGATAAAAATTTGTGGGGCCAGAAGTCTTTTATCTATATTTCTACTTATATTTCTTCATTCTTATTCCACATTTTCCTATCTGCGTACAAAAAAAAATCTCGTGATATAACTCTTTAGGTTATCTATCTCTCTTTTCTATCTTGTATTCTATCTTAGTAAATTCTAATAAATAATGAACACAATTCGAAAGTTTCGACCGCATTTGAAGTCATCCTCAGCGAAATCACAAATACAGGAAAAATTCTCTCCACTCTCCTGATGTGTACATCATCTTGAATGTAACTTATTTAATCCAACGTCTAAATTTATGCAATAATTACTCTCATAGCCTTTATTTTGTAATACTTAATTACTAAAAGATAGTAATTAATTACTTATGGAGTATTAAAGGACTGAACAACAGTACTCTCAATATTTAAAATAAGTATTAATTGTACTGTCTTTCAGTTTCTATCATTTATAAATTTTCGCGGTATTACATTTCTGTAAGATACACTACGATAAATTTCTGGTTGAAAATGAACCAAAAGATTCTACAGATCATGTTAATCAGAATCCTCAACTAGAACTATAATATATTTAATCAGAAAATTCTGATTCCATTTTCGATCAAAATTCCAATGAATCTAATCAGACTCTTTTTCCATACTGTCGGAAAATTTGTGTTAAAGTTGACACATTTTACGTGTCCGAAGCGATCCAATCAAATTTATGTGTTAATTTAACACAAAATAACCTATGTTAGAAAAGATAACACAAATATCATTTAAGATGATAAACAAGGGAATACCGACAGTTTGTAGACAAGCATTATTTTCAACAAAATTAACATTCATAATATGTTAAATTAACACGTATTTTATTTATTTATCTTAGAATTCATGTTTCGAAACACATTATTTGTACATTATTTGATCATTTATGTTATTTTGAAACTAAAAAACGTTGAATACCCATTTAACAGAAACTGTTTAAATAACATAATCACATTACTCGGAGTGGACCATTTCCAATTAACATAAATACGGAGTGTTTTACTGTATGATGAAAAAGGAAAGAATATACAAAAAAGAAAACATAACAAGTTTAATAATCATAAAGAAGGATTTCGTTCTATAATTGTCAACAAGTTTTCCAAATGTGAAGAAATCGGAAACCCGAAGCTTTCTCGTCGAATTGAATTCGCGCGGCGAATACGCGAACGGAATCCCGGATCCCGGCCGCGCGTTACTTCGTAACTCGAAACAGAGAATTTCTCTTGCGATTCTCTCCGTTACACACCGAAGATCGGCGATCGATCGGCGGCGGACGACCAAAAACGGCGATGCGCGACCTCAGCGCACGTGTGCGCGAGAGCACACGGACGCAGCCGTGCAAAAAGGCACGATCGCGATATATACCGCGGTATCGCGATACCGCGACATGCCGTGAGCCGAATATTAGCGTAATGAGCTGATAGCCGGCGATACCGCAGATTTTAGTCTGCCGCGAACGTCACGTACATCGCGACATCGAACGCCGGCATCGAGCGATCTCTGACGCGCGTGAGTGACTACGGCGCGTGGATAATCTCGGCTCGTAAAGAGCGATAGATTCACTAATCGGGATTAGATTGAACAGTATCGTGCCGATTAGCGGAAACGAGCGATTCGCGGCTGCGAACGTTCAGATGTTGCCGGTATCATCAATTGGAGCGTATCGAGATTTTATCGCTTAATAACGACGGAATTCAAAGCGATTTATGAGTACTGAAATAAAATCGAAATTCCAAGATTTAATTCCTACTTACGTCACCCGGGAAAAAGACGTCCTTTCGACGTATCTATAAATTAATCGATTAATAAATTAAATATTATGACACTCGGCGAAATGATAAGACGTTAGGGAGAGTTACAGCGAGAGATTCCACGCGGTGAAAAATGTTTTATATTTGTGTCCACTCAAGTTCTCTTTAAAATTTCAAATTTCGAATATATTCGCGTGTAATTTCACAATGTATGTTATTTAAATATTATGTGTTAAATTTATTATATTTTATAATGTAATATTAAACACTTCTTAATGTCAAAATAATACAATTTATGAGTAAATTAACAAATAACATAAAAACTTTTAGAATGTAAATTCTAAGCTAGATAAATAAAATACGTGTTAATTTAACATGTTATAAATGTTAACTTTACTGAGAAATATGCTTTCACAATTTGCTTACAAATTGTGTCAATGTTACCTTTTTTTGTATTAATTTTTTTACATAGTATTTGTATTAGATACTTTCTAACATTCTTGTATTAAATTAACACAAAAATATGAGCAGATCATTTAGGGCACACAAGTGTATTAAGTAACGTAAATGTTTCAATTTTTCTATAAAGTTCGAGTTCTAATTGAAATGATATTTTTTATAATAAATTCTTCACAAAGTTTTAAGGATGTTCGTTAGCAGACGTATCATTAAATTAATTGTCAATTCATTGTGATATTAAGTGATTAATTTTGACATTACATATTTCAGATTCAGTTTAGGACTGTTTCAAGATAAATAATCGGCACGCAGTTTACTCGAACTGGAAATTGTAAGATTCGCAAAAATATTATTAAGCCACCAAAACTCAATTTGACTTTCTACATTTATTGGTGAAAAAGATATTTGTAAGAAAAAATTGTAAATACAATATAATAATTAGAAAAATTCAGATAACTAATCAAAATTTTTTATTGAGAATGTAAAAAAAAAATAA
>NW_017304675.1:269669-273033 GCF_001594115.1 Trachymyrmex septentrionalis
TGATAATTCGAAAAATTCAGATAACTAATCAAAATTTTTTATTGAGAATGTAAAAAAAAAATAAATGTCACATATATAAAGATTTGGTAAAGAAAAAAACCGCTTTTAATGCAAAATAATTGAAGTACAATCATGATTTGCTACAAGCCTTTATTGTCAAAAACTTTGATAATCCACAAAAAAATCTTTAAAAATGTTTGCGAGAAGATCTAAATATTGTCGATCAAAATCCACATTTTCGGAGCTATACAGAGTGATTCAGAATACAGCGTATAACGTTAAGGAGAAGAAAGAAAGGCGGAGGGAGGTCCATCAGCGGCCCTTATCTTCGCTTCGCCCGAGTCCCTTATTCCGCCGTTGCCGCGGATGTCTCCCGCGATCCCCCCTTTCAATCCCCCTCCCCCCTCCCACCCTCTCTCTGTCTCTTTCTGGAAGGCCCTTCCTGTCTTCGCGGAGAAACGCGCCACAGACAACTATCGCGCCACTGATCTCGCCTAGTTAGCCTTTCTTCCCTCGATCCTCTCCCGCGCGCGTCACCCTTCCTCCCTCTCGCCCTTGTCCTTCGTGCCCTCACCTGTACGGTACCTCTTGCTGGTGCACCTTCCTTCAGCGAGCGCGGAACCGATATCGAGAACTCGCCTCATAAATACAGCCGAGGGAGCTGAAGCTGAAGGGGGCGACGAGGAACGGGGTAAAACGGGGAGGGGGTAAGAGAGGGAGAGGGAAGGGCGAGCCTACAAATTGCTACACCGCATTGTGGTGTCACTCCAGCCTGTTACGACACGGCCCCGGCATCTCGCCGGAATGGTGTCCGCGCGCGCGGTTTCTCCTCCCCTCCCTCCCCCTCGCTCGCCCCCTCCCCTCTGCGCGCTCTCTTTACGGTGTTGGTCGACTAAGGGCCGAGGACGGGAGGGGCCCCCTACATGCGTGTAAACGCGCCTTTACACCGATAACCCGCCTGTTCCGCTGCAAGTGAAACGGACGGGATCTCTTTTAGGCCTTTCGGAATATTGTCGGAGTGGGGGATGTCGCGATTCTCCTGCATGCGAAAGCGAATTCGAACGGTTGCGATTGGATACCAGAAACTCGAGACTTTTGGATCTTAAGTTTTGTTGGACTATCAATGTATAATATTTGAATATTTTAAAATGTCGAATGTCATGGATTTTTTTACAATTTGTAACTAAATCAGGGTGTCCCGTAAATTTTGACCGACTTTTGTGTAAATACAGCGGAACTGAGTCGAAAAGTTCTCTACCAGTTTGCAATTTTCATAATGGTTATAACGAGATATTAATTACTAAAAATCGCTAAATATTGATTTCCAATAATTTTGTACTCGAATACTATCAACTTTACAGGAAAACAGCAAGAGATGAAAATTGTTTATTTTCTTCTTATAAAGTTCTGAGGATCTTTTCAGAATTTTTTCATAATTTTTTAATACCGTATTTTCTCACGGTGGTAAAAATAAGAAAAATGCAGTACTAAAAAGTTGATAAAAAATTCCAAAAAAATTCTTAGAGTTCTATGAGAAGAAAATAAACAATTTTTGTCTCTTGCAGTTTTTCTGTAAAGTGAAAAATTTTTGAAAATCAATTTTCGGTAATTTTTAGTAATTAATATCTCGTTAACTACAATATTATGAAAATTGCGAAATGATAAAGGACTTTTGGACTCGATTTAGTCCGCTTTATTTACACAAAAGGCTAAAACTTCCGTATAAACCTAAACTAAGTTTGAATTCCTTAATATAAAAAATTACTCCTTCATGAAAAATTAAATCCTTTGTGTTCAAAATTTGAAATGACGAAACATATCATAGACATGCATTAAAAATTACGCTTCAATATGTATTGAAAATGTATGTACATTTCATATTATGTTATTTCAAAAACATTGACAAAATTATATTGCAACATAAAAAAATCTGTAATAAAAGACTTACACACTAAATTTCTTGCAGTGAAATCTTACTCCAAGAGAGCGGACATCAACTACCCTTAAAAAAAAAGTGAAAATATTTCACTTCTTGAAAAAGAATGAAAATTCATTCTAGAAAGAGTAAAAATTGTCATTCTTTTTTAAGAAGTGATGGATGGTTGTATTTTCATTTGCCCGGAGTGAGATTTGCAGGAAATTTAGAGTTCATATTAAATAATGAAATAATAAATAAATTTTTCTCTATATAAAAAAAAATCGCATGATATACTTTGAGAAAATCAATTAAAACACAAATACTTAATCAAATTGAATCTAACATAGAAAGTACCGGAATAAATCCTTTTATTATTTCCTTCTATTAGTTAAATATATTTGAAAGAGTACATTTTTTTTTAAGTAAAGCAAATTATTATTAAAACGTGTCGTCAAATTGATTATCAGGGTTAACACACCGTGGCTCTCGCCGACAAATTTACAAGATAAAACAATCAGCTACAACGTTAAAGTCATATCTTCGCCCAACAAACACGAAATACATCTCACGTGTGTGTGTGTGCGCGCGCGTGTGTGTGTGTGGACCTCAATACCGCCACAATACAACCAGCTAACCATACAAGACGCCAGTATCCGACACGGCGGGTGTATATGCATCAATGTGTTCGGCATCGTGTCTATCAGCGACACGAGGCTCGCGTTACATCTCTCGGGGAGAGAAGGAGACGGAGAGATCGTTCGATCACTGGATCGAAGAGAGTGTGTTCGATTAAGCGGACCAAAAGACTCCGGAGGTGTCGTTATCGAGCGATCTCTCCGTGCGATGATACGCGAGAACTTACTAGGGGAATCACATCTCGGGGGAGGCGCGGCCGGCTCGTCATATTAACAACGATATACCGGCAACAACAGCAACAATAACGGCACAGAAGAAAGGGGAGACGCACCTCCCTCGAGACAGTGTCTCTCAGACGATCCTGGATCCACTGGAACCATTTTACCCTCCTTCATCGAGGGAAAGAAAGTAATTGTAATTAATACGTTGTGTGTGTGTGTGTGTGTGTGTGTGTGTGTGACAAAGAAATTAACAGACTCTCAGAAACTGATGAAATTAAAGAAACTGAGAAAGTATGGCGTAATAAATTTGACAAACGTAAAATTAATATATAAATTAAATGTTCGGTAATACATGAAGTTCAAACGTTGGAGTTATCATCAGCGACATGTGATCTTCTAAGTAAATTACGTCTGCTGGACAGTTAAACGGTTAGCCATTTCTGGATTGCATGATCCAAAGTGAAAAATGTTTAACTGTAGACAATAACAGAAACTGTCATTCTGCACGAGAAACACGTTGACCAAAAAAAAAAGAAAAATGTGGATTCATAAGACAATTGCTAATTCGTCATCTGTTGTAATGTTAATT
>NW_017304675.1:273408-278486 GCF_001594115.1 Trachymyrmex septentrionalis
GTTCGTCGTTCAATGTCTGATGTGCATTTGAAATTACTGTAATTCAACTATAATTTATCAGTCATTTTCAGTTTTATGCTTCAACCATTTATGGTATACTTTTTAAACTGTAAATATAATTATTATCACTAAATTATAGCGATAATAACTATAAAAATGTAGCTCCTAGCCATAATTATTTTACTATGCAGTTATAGCCATAAATACCGAGCATTTTTCTCTCAGTGTTCCCTTTCTAATCTCTTACGTTCGTTATTAATTGAAATGTGCATTCAACAAGTAATAATCGCGTATACCCAACGAAAAGTTATCGAATCTCGAAATTTGTACTGAGAAAAATCTTTCTGCTTGAAAATAAATGTACCAGAACATTCTGATTATATCAAACCGGACCTTGGATATCCCGACTAGAATTTAAGGAAGCAAGCAGAAAATTCTGATTCGTTCATTTTCAACCAGAATATTTTAATTAACGCAACTAGACTTTTTTTTTCCAACGTCTTAATTTTCCACTTTCCACAAACGCGCCTGTGAAGGGGAGGAGAGAGGAGGGGGGGGGGGAGAGGGAGGAGATTCGCCGATGAGAACCGTCACTTTGCGCGATCGATGGCGGCGAGGCGATGGGAGATATTCTTTTATACGGCGAACACGATTCAATAAAGCATTCTATAAAATCATCGCTTATTAATTTGACGCTCGCGCTCGCCGGGGGGGCGCCGTTGAGACGCCCCCGCGGGGCGTCCCCTTCTTTATCCCGTTCTGCATCGTCGATCGCCGACGAGATACTACGGTTGGGCCCCGAAGGAGAGAGAGACACGCGGGCCCTCCCACGGGCCCTACGTAACACTGGGCACCTCGTATGAAACCCGGGGCGCCTCGTTTTGAAATTGCGACGACATTAACGTGAGCGGGAATTTATTATATTATTTATGGGCACGAAAAGAGCGCATTCGAGTGGGTGCAATTGGATACTATTATGGAAAAAAATAAAAAAAGATTTTGATGAAGTGTCTGAAGATTTAGCTGGATACAGATCTGAAAATAATTTTGTTCGACTATCAAAATGGCTGTGTTCAGCGGAAAAAGCAGCTTTGCAAAATTCTTGTAAAATTCTTGAATATGATTGGTCTTGCCTTTAGTTCCTCAGCTGGAGCTAAATGTATAAATCAATCATATTCAAGAATTTTACAACAGTTGCAAAGCTGCTCTTTCTGCCGAACGCAGTCAATAATTCTGTAGGACGTTCAAGCATTGTGAGTAGTGCTGCAAAAAACTTTGACACTCCAGCAATTAGATTGTTCTAATAATTATTTTGATAGTCTAACAAAATTATTTTCAGATCTAAATTTTTTCTTAACATATTTTTTAGTTATTATTATGATCACATAAATAGTAAGTGAATTAAAGAAAATATTTGTATTCGCTATAATTTAAAATTATCATAATTTATAATACAATTTTTTCATGTTTCAGAAAATTACACATATATCAATGATTATTATTATTAACATGATAACAATAATAATAACAAAAACAAAACTTGTAACCATAATTATTTTACCATTTTATTTAAATTTATTTTATGCAATTATAGCCACAAATACCAAACATGTTTCTTTCACAATCAGTGTCGTATTTATAACTTAAAGTTTCTTGCAGTTTGAATATTTAGAACTTTTTATACCCAGAATGTCGATCTTTCGTTACTTTAAAAATTACGAAAGATCGGAAATCAAAGGAAGATCGAAATTTTAAACCGAAATGTTTAAAACACATGAAAGTTTTTTTTTAAGTAAAAGAAATTTATCGAGGAAATCGCCGCAGGAAGGCCGATGATCCTCGTGATATAACAGAAATGAGAACGAGCCTTTGTAATAGAAAATAGATATTAATA
Organism: Trachymyrmex septentrionalis; assembly: GCF_001594115.1. NCBI lineage: Eukaryota > Metazoa > Arthropoda > Insecta > Hymenoptera > Formicidae > Trachymyrmex > Trachymyrmex septentrionalis. The sequence goes on from NW_017304675.1 coordinate 275,303, forward strand.
GATTCTCTCCTATCGTATCAGCCGATACCCGGCACATAAAATTTTTCTATATTTATATCTCGTCCGCTCGAAGATCAAATTACATTATAATCGTAAATTGAATCGCGTCGCGTGAACTCAATGTGCAATTTAATTCATCTTCTAATAATTTCCGCGAAAAGGTATGTCACGGTGACGTCACGCTTTCTCGTCTCTCACGCGCTATTTTAATTCAGATTACTTGAGACTAAATTAGATTAATATTTACAGAGGGACCGACAGATAAATCTACACACATCATGCGAAACACTCAAGAAAAATTCTTTGCCAAATTGTAAGATCTTCAAAAAACGGGAAAACCTCCTTTCTTATTTTATTATCGGTCTACGCTCTACGTCATAGATGTATATAAAATACGAGAGTCGTGTCTAATGTAAAGTGAAAAGAAAATTAGTTGGAAGGAAAATTAGAAGAAAAAGGATTACAAGAAGCGGTGAAGACTCTTCACTCTAAAAAGTGTCGAAGTGGATTTAACATTATGTAGCGTTTATATAATTCTCGTGTTAATATTAATATCAATCATATTGTAAATGAAAAACGTTATATTCTGTCAAGACGTTTTTTTGTGTCAAACAATACTTTTTATATCTAATAATTTTCTCATAAATACCAGTTGAGATAATATTCTTCGTAAATTATTCATAGTTTTTGAAAACGCTTATTGGCATCAAATTATTAACAACTTTCTAAGATTAATAATAAATAACAAAATATTAATAACTTTTTAAGATACTTAATTGCATCAATAATATTAAATTGTTTATCAATTTAATTTGTGATATTATTTACTACTCCAGCTTCAGTTTAGACTATGTTTCAAGATCGACAAATATATAATTGGCGCACAGTTTGCTTGAACTTGCATAAATTCACAAGAAATATTATTAGACTAAAAAAAACCTTAAGAAAAAACCTCTCTGTGTTTAATCTCAGTCGATTTTTAGATAATATTGTTAATTAACATCAATATGGTGATTTTTAGCTCTTGGTGTTTATATCGTGGTGTGGATTTAAAACTTGGTGTTAAGTTTCACATTATATTGGTGTTAAGAGTCCTAGATTATCAGAGAGACGTGAACGGTTTATATCAGTATCGCAAAAAATATTAGAAAAAGTATTAAAAATAGCATTGTTTGCAGAAAGACTAAAATCCGCCCATCATTTATTCAGCGGCCACTTGTAATATCAAAGAATCAATCTCATGATTGGCCATTGCGATTATCAGCGATCTCAGATTATTTATAGTCCTATAGATGGTGCTAATATTAACATCATCGCAGTAAGAATTATATAGGATGGCAGGATGCTTTCCATTTGGAGACACAAGTCGACATAAACTTCATTCTACCTTTCTTGACATTCAATGAGTAACAAGATAGAACAACGCTTGTATCGACTCGTGTCATCAAATGGAAAGTACCTGTAGACATCAGAAGCTAAATCTTGCACCGATACTTTTTAAATGTTATCATTTTATGACGATTAATTGTACGGCGATTAATGTGCACAAATTTTAATCGAACAAGGATGACCAAAACGACTAATCGGCATATTTATAAACTGGCGGAGATGTACGTGGCCGAGAAGAGGAGATTGCTGCAACTAGCCATCGAGTGATACGAGATAAGGGAGCACCGGATGACTACGAAATATCGACAACGTCAGAGGGACCTTATCGGTTTTAGCGCGGCTTTTCGGCCGAAACTCTCCATATTTTTTTTTTTTTTTTTTTTTTTTTCTTTGCCGAAACCTCGCTTCGTCCGTCGATTTCTGAGTCGTACGAATGCGCCGACGGAATTCGCCGTAAAAGGCAGAAACATCGGGAGCCGAAGAAAGAGAGACGGAGGGACGTAGCGGCGGTCTCTCCGAGAGTCACGGATCGTGATCGTTATCACCGTCACATGTGTGCAATGCACGGCGAAAAGTATCGGCGCGGTATAAAAGTGCCGCCGATTCCTGCGGAATCGTTCCTACGTGGCAGAGGTTAGTCAAAGAAGCGGTTTCGACGAAACGCGGCGCGGTGGGAGGGTCAGCAACATGAAAAGAAAAGAATGTTCAACGAGTTCTCGGCGTTCCTAAAATCTCCGTAACATTGACGTTCTGCGCTGAGGAAATTCCAGTGAGGAATTAATCGCAAAAATTTTCACCGGGGCAAATAAAGATTCCAATGTTTGCGAATAAACGGCGAAACTTGAATTTTTAATTAATTTTTAATTAGCCTCCAGGCAACTTTATCTTGAGAGCATTTTAGTCTGAGGATTAATTTGCGATACTATTGAGATACTAAATTTCGAAAAGAAAGTTTTCCGTATTAAAAGAAAAAAAAAATCACAATTTGTTTACAATCAGGAACGTTAATTCGATATGAATAATTAATATTGATTATCCTTATTCAAACAAAAAAGTATATACAGGGTGTCTGTTAAGTAAAATAGCCGCATTGGGGGCGTAGAATGGGTCAAGGGGAACAAAAAAGTTTTATACCATTTTGCAATTTTCGCAATAGTTAACAAGATATTAATTACTAAAAATGGCCAAATATTAGTCTTTAATAATTTTTTTCTCAAATACTATCAATTTTGCAGAAAAACTGTAAGAGACAAAAATTGTTTATTTTCTTCTCATAAAGCTCTGAGAATTTTTTCAGAATTTTTTAATACCGTAATTTCTCATGATAATAAAAAATAAGAAAATGCAGTACTAAAAAGTTGATCAAAAATTCTGAAAAAATTCTTAGAGTTCTATGAGAAGAAAATAAACAATTTTCATCTCTTATAGTTTTTTTAATTAATATCTTGTTAACTATTGCGAAAATTACAAAATGGTGTAAAACTTTTTTATTCCCCTTCTACATCCCCAATGCGACTCCGACCTTACTTAACAGACACCCTGTATAAGGAAGTAGAGATAGGAAGATGAAATTAATAAAAAATAGAAATTATAATAACATTGATATAACTAGGATGATTATATGAAATGCGATAATATCGCGGATTTATTTTAACCGCGAATAAAGGAGATACGCGAAAAAGATAGAGCTATACGGCGACGAAGTGAAAGGGGAAGGAAAGACGTATTAGCGGGTGGAAGAGGGAGCGAGCCCGCTATTTTAACACGACGTTATTAACTCAATTACGGTCGCTCC
>NW_017304675.1:278586-283565 GCF_001594115.1 Trachymyrmex septentrionalis
ATATTAGCGGGTGGAAGAGGGAGCCCGCTATTTTAACACGACGTTATTAACTCAATTACGGTCGCTCCCAATTAGCAGTCACGCGCACGAGCCGGCTTCGCAATAATTACTCGACCATTAACGTCGGTGTCCCACGAGAAGGTCCCAATGCACGTCGCAAACGCAAGATTTTCCTGTCCCACTATGCGGGACCTCCAGAAAAAATTCTAGGGATGTCAGGAATGCTAGAAATTCGCGCAATTTTCTCACTTTAACATCAACGTTAACGTTACGTAGCGATATTTAATAATAATAATGTAATCTTACGGACTCTCCGGAATCCAAAATCCGGGCAAATGAGAGCCAGCATTTTTTAACTTGGTTTGCTTCACTTGATTATGAAATACATTAATTTTTTGATAGATTGTACAACATCAAATCTGTAAATCCGATGGTGATTTTTTTCCTTAGACATGCAAGGAATTAAATTTTGATTTTTGTAATTGCTGAGGATGGGCAAAGTGTGCCGAAATGTACTGTGATTTATGAATGAAGATTAAAAATTACATTTTATATATACGTACTAACTACCACGCTGACTCTCATTTGCCCGGATTTTGGATTCTATTTGGCAATATTTAATATCGTACAATATAAATTCTCTCGAGTTTTTCTATTAACAAGGCAAGATCGAGTTAAAAGATTTAGCAGAGTTGCATTGTTAACTTTTTTCTAAATACAATATTAAAAGCTCTAGGCAATTCCCAGATGATACGACAAAAATCCGAACATAACACGTCTTGCAAAAATGGCCTAAAATTAGATGATTGTTGAAAGATTAAATACTTATGAAAAAAATGTGCTTGGAATCAAATTGGCTGCTTCAGCCCTTCTAAGGAATTTGCCAAATCCAGTCCTTCTAGTTAAATGTACGAGAATTATAGTTGAGATAACCAGAATTCTGACTAATATAATCAAACTCTTTTGGTTCCATTTTCACCCAGATAATTTTCTCGGTGCAAATGATTTTTTCAACGCGAAATCGATCAGATTTTTTCAATGTAAAATATCTTCTACCAATCTTACTCTTTCGACCTGAAATCGTCTCTCTTCCCCGAAAATATTTTCAGCGAGTGCAAAGAAAAAAATAGAGAACATCCCAAAAGCAGAACGAGTCGTTATGCTATCAAAATGATGTCAAAATGACTAAAACGATCACTGAAGGTCATTTCTCGATCATTACCGATTCATTTTAATGTCACTTCGACGTTATCGCGACTCGCTGCTCTTGGGATTGCTGTGGAATTATTCTCGCGAGAATGAGCGATTTCCTCAAAACGGAATCAATAGATTCGCGAAGCAAGAACGTCGTGAAACAGGGTACCGGTGAGAGGAGGGACAGCAGGAGAAAAAGAGGTACCCGGTCCGACGAGTCGCCGCCACGTGAAAGTGGGTTCCAACTTTCGTGATCGAGCCACGTGATCGCGAGATCGCATGCCCGCCGCGACAACGGCGAAGGGGGCGACGAAAAGGATCCAGACACACTGGATCTGGACCCGGGATCTCGTCTGGCCTCGATCGTTTTGCGATCTCGCGGCGCGAGAAAAGAACGGTCGCGAGAGATGATTCACGGAAAACCGAAGAGAAACTGCATCGATTACTTTTCATTCACGTTTTTTTTTTTTTTTTTCTGTATTTCGTTCTCAGAAAGGTTTTCTGATCACGAAGATAAAAAAGATTTTTGAGCGTATTCGTGCCTGTTTCTTTTCAATGTAGATTAACTTTATCCATCTCGGTTCAACTTCATCTTCGTGTCTAATTCTTATATCTAGAAAAAGATGAAAATTAGTCGAACCGAGATTAAAATTGAACTACATTGAAACAGGCACTAATCTTATCGTGACTTAATATGCAGTATAAATATAAAACAATATTAACGTTAAATAATATGTATAATATCGATATTCCTTCCTGGAATTAAATAAGATTGATTTATTATTTTCAAATAAGAGTGACGTATATAAATTGAAGTTTTTCTTACGTTTAGAAATCTTTACCCGGAGTTTATAACTCACAATGTTACAATAGATCGAATACTAATTATTATATATCTAGAAATCTTTTCTATAAAGTATTTTATTCGTGCGCATCGTTTCTTTAAATCGCGGTTAAATGGGTATTGTAGATCGCGATAGTTATCAAACTGGACCAATGTATTTTAATTAAAACTTCACGTGGCAGAATTATTAAGCAGATAAATTAAATAAATTAATACATTTGTTAAATGAATTACTATTAAATAATTATTGATTAATCAATAATTGAACAATTATTTATTATTAAATTTCATAAAATGATACTTTGATAAATTAGTTGCAACATTTTTAAGAAATCTCAGATTCCTGTGTACGACGGATAAATATTCATACGATCCGCGAGCTACGATGGGACAACAAAAATCGGACGTCCTGTCAAAGGACGAGGATCGACTGCGAAGGGTTAATTATACAAACGCGCGAAATCCGCGTAATCGCGATGGTCACATCTGTCATGTCAGCCATCGAGTGCGTGCGCGCTCATACTACGAGATCCGTTAGAATCGAAAGGTCAGCTGACAGGATGCGGCAACTGGACGCGTCGCGTTATCAGGTAAGCAAAAAATTCGTACTGCTTTCGACGGCAAAAGATACTATCGGAATTAGTGCGATCGAATCGACTGAATTCAACGTTCACATTTCTCGAATGTGTGCGACTTTCCTGTTTTCTTCGTTTTCGCATTTGTTACTTGTTTTACATTCTTATAAAATAGCACGAACTTTCTTGGCAATTTAATAAATTCTTCTGTGTCACATTTATAGGCACAGCAAATATTTCGTTACAGAAACATTAATATAGGTGTATCCTAAGTACCAGTAAAACTAATTTGAGAATTTAATATTAAAAATTCTATGGCAGCCAATAAAAATTTATAACAATCATGACTATAAGAAATCATGACATTTCTAATTATAGTATGAATGCAGTATAGATGTAATTGCTATAACAATATTAATAATTGAATTATAATATCAATATATTATATTACATATTAATATAATAAGTATAATATAACGAGTATGATATTTATTCATTTTGTGTTTTGACATTTTATTACCAATATTTATTGATTGTTTATCTGCTATATTTAATATACTTATTGAAGTATCACATATTAGAAATATGAAATAATATGAAATAAGACAGTTTCATAATGTATTATTGATATTAAGATATCTCGATATCGATATCTATTGCTCTATCTTCTGATAAATTAATTCTTCGGTAATTGAATATAATATACTTGTATATCTCAATATAAACAAACAAGCGATCCAAATCTTTTTTAAAATAAGATCTTTTATCTCTATAAAATAAGATTTCTTATTTTATCATCAATTTCATCGAATTTTCCAAGATTGAAAGAAAAAATTCATTTCAAGATAAAATTACGAGATTTATATGAACTTAATTAATAAAATATTGACGTCGGGAAAAAAATTGATTAATAAATAATAATAAACGTTCCATATATGTATAAAAAAATTAATTGAACTTTCCATCATCGAAACAATTATGTCCCGAATTATGTCCTTTACCTAATCTTTTACCAAAAGAGACAGACGTTGAATGAACCGTTTTGTCACGAGAAACCCGTTCTCCTTCGGCGTCGCGAATTAATTTATTCGGTCGTTGATTTATTCTCGCAGGAATTTATTGCTTCCATTGGCAGAAAAAGAGAAAGAGGGAGAGGGAAAAAGGAAAGAAGGAGAAATAACGATATTTTTAGATTGGCAACGAATTTCTAAGCGTGTTTCCTCGATATCAGGAACAGTATCTCAAACTTCCATCGAAAATATTTTAAAAAAATACAAATTTTGCAAATAGTTCTTTAACTATTACTTGTACATTAAAAATTTTGATAATTATATCATCGTAATATTTATATCAAATCAAGGAATAATAGATCAAGGAATAATAGTCAATAATTCTGTCGATTTTTTCCAGTTTTTCAAAATTATAATTTGTAAAGAAGATAAAGTTTGTTAGACAATCGATCTTCTAATTAAAATATTATATAATATTTTAATGTTTATGTGTATAATATACATAACTAAAAGTCATAATTTAAATGTTATTTGCAGTCATAATTGCTGAATTAATATTACAATCGCTCCTCGACGTTTCCAAATTCAATCTCAACGTGCTCCGATTTCGAAATCTCGATACTCTGAACATTTAAATCGTCATCCGTAATTAAATCCGTAATTAAATCGTCGATACAAATCGTACGTTTAAGTCTAAGTCTACAACCTTTGCTTTAAAGGACCACAAAGCCGTAAGAAATTGGCCAATCACAATGATATGGGAAAAATAATCTATTGTGACTGGTCAATTTCTTATGAAATACTTCTTCTTACTTACGGCTTCTTAAAGCAAGGTTGTGGCTAAGCCTAAGTCCGGATCTACGACAGGTTTTTAAGCCTTAAGCCATGAGAAATGGACGAATCATAGCCAATTATTCTCCTCGCATTCGACTGTAATTGGTCAATTTCTTACGGCTTAAGGCTTAAAACACTTATTGTAGATCCGAACTAATAGGCTTTCTGCAATAAGCTTCAAGTCCTAAGCCGTAAAAAATGGACCAATCATAGTCTGATCAATAATTATTCTCCTTACGTTCGACCGTGATTAATCAATTTTTTGGCAGGCTTAAAGCTTGCACATATTTTACTTAGAATCTCATTGTAAATATCGCTTTAAATACAAAAAGTGTATACAATAATTTAGCAACAAAAAACAGACCTACAGCCTTAGCCAAATATATTAGGCACTTATATTTTTTTATGCATCTGAAAATTCTTTTACCTACATTGTTATCTCCTATTAATTAGTGGCATTGTACTGTTAAATTCATAATGTCAAATTTTATCTAATTTGAGTTATTTTAATAATTTCTGTAG
>NW_017304675.1:283665-288333 GCF_001594115.1 Trachymyrmex septentrionalis
ACTTATATTTTTTTATTCATTTGAAAATTCTTTTACCTACATTGTTATCTCCTATTAATTAGTGGCATTGTACTGTTAAATTCATAATGTCAAATTTTATCTAATTTGAGTTATTTTAATAATTTCTGTAGGTCGCTACTAGTATTCAATATGTCATTAATTTAACTAAAAAAAATGTATTAAAAACTTATCTATTATTTATATAAATGCAAACGTTAATATGAATTCTTTATTTTAAAACTAAGCAATTCGATCGCAGAAATGGATTATAATATACATTTTGGCGCACATAGAAATTAAAAATAACAAAACATTTAGCTCAAGGAAAATAAGATGCTCTACATATAGATAAGTTTAAAGGGTTTTTGAACTAAAGATAGTTTACAGCAAGTGCCATAAACCAATTTTTCAGTCGGAACTTTAAATAATAAGCCTAATACCTAATCAAGACTGTACATATTCGTTGAAAAGAGAGAGAAAGCAAAGATTCTAAGTGCAGGAAAAAGTACAAGCGACGCGAACGAACCTCGTGATCCTCTCCCGGAGTATGAATTCGAGCAGACGAAATCCGAATCAGTGTGCGATTGAATTCAGCGAAGTCTGCATCGAGATATCCGCCTTGGGCTAGCCTGAGAAACTCGCACGTGACAAACGAATTCAAATCTAGAATGACAAGTATAGCGGCGACAAGAATCTCGCGCGAAAGGAAGCGCGGCTGTCAAAAGCACACGCACGCACGCACGCACGCACGCACGTAGGCAGACACACTACATCGCGCCAGACACGTGTTCGTACATCAGAAACCTTATAACGGAGTCTGGCCACGAGATAGTAAACTTTTGATTAGCCCGTAATTTTTGACAACTTCAATAAGTTAAAATGAGTAAAATGGCACAAGTTAGAATGAGATTGCATCTATATAAAAAATGTACAGTATACATATCCTTCTTTCTCGCTCTTTCCAGACAACACGCAGCATGTCTAAAAGACGTCATAGTGACATCACAAAGGTGCCTTTTGGGACATACATATCTAATGCCTGATTTTCTCATATCAATGTGAATTAACTTTAATCTCGGTCCTCAACTTACTCTTCATCTTTTTCTATAGTTCTTAGAACATACATTGTTCTTAGAAAAAGATAGCTCTCAGCTAGAAAAAGATGAAGGGTTAGTTAAACCGAGATTATAATATAATTAAATCACATTGATAGAAACTATAAGGCTATAAGAGATTTAAAAACGTCATAAAGAGACTGTCTAGACAATGCGTGATGTCTGGGTTGTTTTGACGAAATCGCTCGTGACAGATTCGGTTAAAGGATTTCTAGTTCGCACGAAAGAAGCACACGAGACCAAGCCGGTCCAAGTGAAAAGCACATAATCGGGACTCACGTTTCAGCGGTTTGGGGTTGCTCTGCTTGCGACGTGACATCCTCTGCGCTCTGCCATCACCCGCTCAGCGTGGACATGTCGCGTTGCGTAAGTGCAGCGTGGTGACGAAGATCACAGGTGCGACGGACGGTCAACAAATCTCGCGGACACAATACACGTGCGTTTAGCAGAAGGGAAGAAGGGTGGAGGAGTGGCGGACAAAAAGAAGAGCAGCGAGAAGCCGACGGACGATCAGCGCGGGACGGGACAGCACGACGCGGAGCGTGTAACGCACTTCCCGGTGACACGAGGGATTTTCGTTCGTTAACGTGATGTATGGTCTCACGGTGCGTAATCGCAAAATCGTCGACGTGCGACGACGATGTGTACGAGATGACGATCTACCGGACCGACGACGCCGGCAATGCGGCGTTTCCGGACAACACAGACACGCACGCCAATCACGCGTTCGAACGCGACCGCTGTCAGCGCACAACTAAACAAACGCGCCACCAAACACTCCCCCCACTCTCCACTCGCGCCGCTGCGGCGTGACCGCGTGAGCGCGCTGGAGGGGAGGCTGGGTGAAACGGGCGGCCGGCGCGGCAAAGTTTGAATGGCGCGCACATGCGCGCATGCGCGATTGTGAACGGCGTCGGCGCGCCTGTGCGAATCGCACGGCGACGAAAATTCAAACGCTACCGTCATCTCGTGGAACGTAGCGGAGGAAGGCTAGATCGATTATGCAAAAACGAACGGTAACTTATCTACGCGCGCAGAACGATACGATCGCACGAAACTCGTTTGATAATTTATTCAAGCGCACGCAATAGTACGGTTGCACGAAACTCGCTTGAATGACTTTTTGTCACCGGAACAAGATTAGTTATTTTATCTGTTTTTTTTTTATACCTAATACGAATACGTTTTTAAAGTTGTTTTATTACGTCACGTGTAATAAGTTAACCCTTCGTAGTCATACTTCTTTCTAACAATCACCGATGTCAAATAGCGATTACTGTATTGACTGTTTTTATTTTGCGAAATAGAGAAAATTACTGAACATACTTTAAATATTTGTAGAACAGAGAATGTAGTGGCTTTATAAAGATTTTGATTTTAGTATATTAAAAGATCGTGACAGTAAAGATAAAAAAAATAGATTTTTTTATTTTAAAAATTATGACTTTTTTGTTTTTAATTTTTTAAATAAAGATTTATAGCTATACTCATCGACGAGATTAAAATTATTAAAAACGGCTGGACAAATTTTCGTGACTATTATAATGAGACCCGGGGGTTTGGAGATAATTGAAGAAGGATGACATTATCGACAATTGATATAAATTTGTGATTATTAAATTAATTCTCGGATAATGCATTATTTATGATTTCTTATTGCTGCATAAGTAAGCATACTTTGCAGCAATTATGTAATAAGAAATCATAAATAATGCATTATCCGAGAATTAATTTAATAATCACAAATTTATATGCTATAATACATATATACATGTTATCGCAAAATTATCTTTTCTGTCTCTACAGTCATCATCTTTATTAATAATCGAATTTGGATAATATTAAAATCACAATTTTTAATTTAAGAAACGAGTATTATTGAGTTTTAAATATATGTATATATATCTCTACGAAACTGATAGATCAGAAAATTAATACTATATTATTAGTTCTTATTCTAAGAAATTTATTTTGTAATAATTTTCTTGACGCTACACACAGTTATAGAATAAATCTCTTAATCACTTAAATTTTATTAATAGTCACGCGAACTTCGTTAAGATCGGTCGTCTTTAATAGCATCTCGTCGATGTTATGTTGTTCAGATATGACTTTCAGAAAAAAATAGTACAGTACTTCATGTCCCAAGAAAAATATTTACTCTGGGAAATAAAGTAGTACTATTTTTTTGCTGCTACACATACTGAGTAACACTAGCTGCGAGTAGAGAAACCTGAGTGATCATCCCAGTCTTTTTTATGTACTAAATCTCGTCCACATTTTTGTGGTACTCTTATATGTTTTTACTTGAGTCAAATAAGAATAAATAATCAAAATTGATTAAATCACTTAAAGTAAAATTAAATTGCTTTGTTGAAAAAAATATTAGAAATTACAACAACAATTAATATGTTTTCTATAAATTTCTTAAAATATTTCTTACTCTTTTTACTTATTGTATTATACGTATTGAAAAATTATCTGAATATATATTGCTCCATTGCATCAATTATTACGTAATATTCAATTTTGGATAAAAATGTGGAAAATAATAGATAGAATGGATAAGTGAAATATATCTTATCTAATTTGTAAATTTTCCATATCTATAATTATTTTGTTTTTTAATAACACAATATCTTTTTTTTGTGTTTTTTGTTTATGAAAAATAAAAAAATAAAATTCTTCACAAAAAAACTCAAATAAAAATTTTTCAAAAATTGTTACTTTGTACGTTATAATGTTATTTAATTTCTTGTTTTTTTATTTTCTAAAAATTTATTGTATTATGTAAAATTGATTCATGTAACAAAATTTCAAAAATTTAAACTGTTATATATTTTAAATTAATGTAAAAATTTGCAAAATAAAATTCTCTAAAATTACTTCAATAAAATATTTTGTTATATATTTTATTTTATTTAAAACTTTAGTAAAACTTTAGATTGGATTAAAAAATGATTTTGACAAACTTAATGATCGATATAATTCGATGATTAATGATGAACTTTATTTTGCTCCATGTGTATGAAATGTACGCATATTTTTTGAAATACAAATTTCACAATTCGATAAATATATTACCAAGATTTAAAAAAATATATTTGCCATAATCAATCTTAACTCACTCATTTTAAGGTAACAAATCTGTACAAAATTCGTATATCTCTACAAAATATAATACTTTACAATAATTTATTGTCATTGTTTGACATGTATCGAAAATGTAAATAAATGAGAGAAAAAAGAACATTAATTTTATACAGATAACAAATAATACTCACCTCAAGGTTGCTCCGTCGATGCCTGATGCCTCTCCTTAGGCCTCCTCCTCCTCTCAAATTGTCACATTTTCTCGTCCAGTTTTTCATAAGTCCAAATTGTTTCTATGTTGTATTTGCATTATAATGTGCAGAAGAGTTGTAGTCTTGTAATACATATAACACTAATCTATAATACATACAAATATATCCAAATAAAGATAACGTATAAATATATTAATATTAAAATTAAATAATAAAATAAATATATTATAATAAGTAGAGATGCATCG
>NW_017304675.1:288678-289204 GCF_001594115.1 Trachymyrmex septentrionalis
ACAAAATGTATTAATGTGCAGTGTATTACATTATTTTATTATACTGCGATTTAAAATTAATATATTGTTACATAAACAAATATATTGATAATTTCTTCTATCATTAACAAAAAATAAAATTATAGATTACAAAGTGCTCACCTCAATGTGGTCCATCGTCATTTTTAGCTATTTCCTTTCTTTTTCTCTTATTATTTTTTTGTAATATTCACATAGCAATTTTGCTAAAACAAATGAATTGTTTGTTAAAATTAAGGGTGCTTATAACTAATTATTAGAATAAAGTAATTACGTAGTTTATTATACTTTATCTACTTGATATTAATCACAATGCAACATGCAATGTTAACTTAAATTACGACAATAAAAAGGGACAAGTTTTGCTTACCAATTGAAGTAAATGTGATGCCCTTTCGGAACCGATCTGTTGAATCTGTTTTATGTCTACTATGATCTATAAATAAAACTTGATTGTAATTAAGATAACAAAGGTCTTTGTCTCCTATATGCAATCAATTTCGCACCA
>NW_017304675.1:289304-291546 GCF_001594115.1 Trachymyrmex septentrionalis
CACAATGATCTATAAATAAAACTTGATTGTAATAAGATAACAAAGGTCTTTGTCTCCTATATGCAATCAATTTCGCACCAAGAACGACGTAGTGACGCGACGACACGGCTGCATGTCCCGCTCTTGGCGTCATTAATATCGAATCTATTACGCGATCGTTAAATTTTGCAATGTTTTAATTACCGTTTGAAGCGAGTCTCGGTGTCATTCGGAGCTGCTTCGTCCCGTGTTCACCACGATTTCTGTAACTCTGCAAGTAAATATAATTAAGATGATGAAGAACTTTTCGTTTCTAGCGGGATAAAAATCCGAAAAAATCACAATTATCGACTATTCGCGTGATACACTTTCGACCGAACAATTAAGTTACGCGAATAGTTCGAATAGATACTAGAATGCGAACGTTGAATCTATATATACGTGATAGTTAAGTATTCAAATGCTTGATAAATACAAATTCAACAAAGATTCCATTTACCGTTTGATCGAATCGCGCTGCCACTCGTCTCGCAGTCGATCCGTCTCGCGTCCGCCGCACTCTGAAAATGAAACGCAAATGAAATTAAGATGGCGAAATAGCTCATCTTTCGCGCGGTCAACTTCGCGCGCCAAGAGTGACACGGCGATGCGGCGGTGATGCGTGTTCTACTCTTGGCAAATAGCGAATCTATAATTACGCAATTTTCACATTGCAGTAAACGACAAATACAGATAATATTACCATTTACTCGAATCGCATTGCCGTTCATCTCGCGGAGCCGTCCGTCCCGTGTCCACCGTTGGCGTCGTTTTTGGCGCGTGAAGTTAATCGCGCACTGGAAGTCAAGCGCGCGATTAACTTCACGCGCCAAAAGCAACGCGACGCAATTGGTCTTAATTTTCGAATATTACGAAATACGTATTTGAACAAATTATCATCGTATTTTAATGCTGAATCTACATTACTACGCTCATGTTAATTCATATTATGGGAATTCAAAATTAATGTTATATTTTGAAGCGTAATATTGATTTAGAATGTAGTTATATTTAAATATTTTAATTATTTTTGAGATATATATAATCTTTAGAAAAACACATAAAAAATCGAAAAACTGTATGAAAGATTGAACTTATAAATATCAATCTTACAAAAAATTTATAAGAAAATTATAAATTAATTTAAAAAATGCTTATATGTTCATTGAAATGATTAATAGTCGTTATTTATAACGGGAATAAAAAAAATCTGGCTTATAAATTTCTATTTCGATTGGAATTTTAAAATGACAAAAGAAATAAAGAATATAATATAAATTATAAATTGTAGATCATTTAAATACATCGTGCTAATACAGAAATATACTTGTTACTATTAAAGTTCTATAACAAAATTTTTCAAACAAAAATATTAATATAGCAGACAACTTCACTGAGTTCTATTTATTGTTAGATATTAGAAAGCGTATTATTATAATAATTATTACTCTTATTTATATATAAATGAAATAGAAAACGACTAGATCTTATATATACGCGGCGTTGAAAAATGAACTCAATAAAATTATATCGACATCTTGCAAATTAGCGAATCAGCGTAATGCTTATTATTATGATACATTTAATATATGTAAAAATAAATAGAACTTAGCGAAGTATTATTATATTATTATATTATTGCTACTAATATTTTAATTTAAAAAATTTTATTATAGAACTTGAGCATGTATATTTTTTATTTATAAAATGTTTAAATAATCCACAAATTATAATTTATATTTATACTTTTTAAAGCAATTTAACAAGTAATTTAACATAGACTCGCACCACATTTACTTTTCAATTTTTCAATTATCACATGATTGATTCCGTCATTATTTTAACCAATCAAAAATAGGCTCATTTTAGAAACTTATTTCTAGGGAAGCTCCATGCACTCCACCTGCTAGTTGTGCCACCATAAGAGACGCATCATATGAGGTCTGTTCTTTTTAACTAAACTTTTGCATCAATTCATCTTTCTTCCTTTTCTCTGCAAAAGAAAAAAAAGAGGAAGAAAGATAAAAGGTGCAAAAGTTCAACTAAAAAGAACAGGCTTTATGAAAACATGGAAGCATCATGGATAAGATCTGTTCGCATTGCTCGCACTTTTTGCACTCGGCATCTTTGCTTTCTCTCTTTTCAAAGCCAAATATATATCTATCTCATTTTGAATGTAAAAATATTTGAGGATTTCATGCAATGCGAACAGACCTGTGGACAG
>NW_017304675.1:291646-305972 GCF_001594115.1 Trachymyrmex septentrionalis
TTTTTTTGCACTCGGCATCTTCGCTTTCTCTCTTTTCAAAGCCAAACATATAGCTATCTCATTTTGAGCGTAAAAATATTTGAGGATTTCATGCAATGCGAACAGACCTGTGGACAGTCGTATGTTGCCGGTTGGCCCGGAGCACAACTCCCGCCAGAGTAACTCGATTCGAGTTGGTCAACCAAGGAAGAGTACGAAGCACGTGGTTATGGACGGATGCGACATATCTTATAAAATTGTATCAACTTTATTTTTAAAATTTTGTACATTGAATTGATATTAATTTTTTGTAAATTTTGTTGTGACAGAAGGAAAATAAACTTCGTAAGTTCCTAATTCTAACGAAATCGTATATTAAAAACAATTCTTTTAGATGTTAGGTTAGAAATTGTTTATACTTGCGGCTTGTTTTTTTAGATTAATAATGGCAACGTCGTTAGCAGCACAACTTAAAAAATTAAGAACTCCGCAGACGAATTTACTGCTACAGGATAAAAAACGTCCTAGCTTGCTGTTTGACCCAAAGGAGGCTGCGAATTTGGATAGGGACACTGTGTTGAGTATAGGTTAGTTTTTTTCCTTTCTTTTGTATCTGTGTTAACTTCCTGTCATATTTATGTTAAGTAATATTAAGTATCTAAATTAAATTTTATATATTATTCTAGTAAAATTTGTAACTATATTATTTTATTTTATAGTATTTATTTTTATTTAGTCATCTATCTTTTTAATAGCTCCGTTTTATGTTACTTCAATTATGTATTTATGTATTATAATGAACATGAGCTTTGTGCTTTAATTTCAATTTATTTCAAAATCTTTACATCTAGAAGAATCAGTTTAATCAATATTGTAAAGTAAATGATAAATTTTAAAAATTGCTTAAAATCCGAAACATAATGTCATCTACGAGCAGTGTGTTAGTATACAAATCTTTATACACTTAGATATTTTTACTGGATAATTTTGGAGAAAATTTATGACAATGTTCAGACTTTTGCAATGGAAAATGTTATGTCGAATGTCAATTTTCAACAAAATTAATTTATTAAAAATATTAAGAATTCAATAAAAATATTCAACATATTTCAAGATTTAACAAATATCAAGATCATGATGCAGAGAAATGTGAGTCTGTTCTCTGCTAAAGGCCCAGATTCAAACCTGGTCAAAAAAATAGGATTATATATCAAATTATGGAAAGTATTTTTACCATAAGAATCTCTTTTAATAGGCTGGTTGAAACAGTGTGTAAGAACTTATTCTTCTCTATTTATCTATTGCCTTTATAACTTTCTTACTAAGTTTAAGAGAAATGCGTTTCTAAATGTAAGAAAGGTATACAGTTTAACCTATTAGGTTTTTTATTAATTATTTAAAGTGTTAAAGCAAAAATTGATTTACGGTATTAGCTGTAAATTATGCTTTGTTTTAAGAACTTTTTAAATTTATATACATATAATACCAATAAAACTAATAGATAACAATGCGAGTAAAACAATTTTAATTCAATGAAAAAAAATATCTTAATATTTTTTGTCAAGGCTGCATATATTTATAAAAAAACTATATTTTTGATCATACTTTCTTATCTGTTCTTAGGCCAGAGTGGTTTGGAGGAATTACAGAAACTTTCATCAGTATTTGATGAATTTCAAGGTACATTATTTGCACAGAGTTCTGTAAACTTTGAAAGAGCTGTCCAGAATGTTACATTAAATAAGCAACTGGATGCAGAGATTGCAAAATTTCTATTATTATCGACTCCATATTTCTTACTGAATGCCTGCCACAAAGCTCTGGAGTGGCTTGTATTCAGATATCACATTCATCACTATAATAGAGAGCAATTTATTCTTCTGATCTTACCGTACCATGAAACTCGTATATTTGTTAGGTATGTATTAGATAGTTTGTTCTTTTATTGCTACACTGGACAATAAATTTATAAATGAAATAATTATTCTTTTAACTTATTTATAATACTTTCTTATGTACATTTCCATTAACACATATCTTTAAGAAATTGATTAAAAATTTATTATTCTGTTTTTTAAGAGCCCTGCAATTGATAGATCTGTCAGATGAGAGCGATAAATGGCATTGGTTAGTACCTATGCAAAAACGCGGTATAACTCTATCTTCCGCAATTCTCGTCAATCGTTTGGTCGCAGATAAAGGAATCCTGAAGACGCTATGTACTCATGTGACATTTGCCACGAAGACTTATTCCGACAAAGCATCTTGTCTGACCACTTTGTATTCCTTTTACACTACGGCAGTGTTAGGAATGATTGAACTAATAACCATCACTGAGGTTGAAGTAAACTATCTATTACCAACTCTTCTTCAAGGCTTGAGAAGTCCCATTCTTGATTTTGCTGCCAGCAGCTATATGATTATTGCAAAACTGATAACAAAGGTTAAGTTTGTTCTGTTTTAATCATATTTTATTGTTTTTTAAATATTTCCATCTTAAAACTTAAATGAGTAAATTCAGTATTAAGATAAGAATCTAAGAGTCATAAAATAAAAGATAGAAAGATGGCCTGTATGAGGCAATATAGTTAACAGTGCGAATATAACAAATAATTACATACAAATGTACAAGTATACACAAATTATGTACATATATTTTGATTTTGCTTTGGGTTCTTTTGTATATTTATTGATAATAAGCATGCAAACTTTTTTACCTTTTATTAAATGAATATTTCTCAATTTTGTAATACATTAAAAAATATAATTTTTTATATATTTTTCTATATTATATTATAAATCAATTTTATATTAGTAAATTAAAATTAATAATATATAAATTTGAAGTTTTTTTAATTATATCGAAATTTTAATTATGTATTTTGGTATTAAATTTATAGGCGAAATTGAATGACGACACAATAGAGAAATTGTTGTTGACGACGTTCAAGAATTCACACATGAAACAGGAAGCTACTATTTTTCTACTCCATCTTTACCAATCTCAATTAACTGTTATACCGCAAAGTTTGATTCTTCAATTATCTGAGCTACCTTGGTTTGTTACGACGATTGTCGCAACAATTAAGTTGGGTACTAATGTCTCAAGATTTATTCTACATTTTCTTCGAGCCGCTTGCCAACTTATCTCCGAGAGTAGTGTGCAAAACATGCTCAGCAATATGCTGGAGCACATTAGACTCGATGATGAGACAGCGGACGCTATTTTAGCTACATTAACATGCGACTTTAAAGATGAAGCTTTAAGTAGCGAAATAAAAAGTTTTCTAGTGAAATTTTATCAGAATTTTGAACGCAGCTATCCAGAGAATTTTGATAGATATCTAAAAAAGCTGATGAAGCAGAGCGAGTTTGATGAAAAATCTAAACAGGCGTTACATTTCCTTACTTCAAGGTCTTTTGGCACTAAGAACACACACGAGTCCGTCGAGATTTTGGACAAACTAACGCACATCAGCGCTGCGCAACGTGTGATTGCTCTTGAAATTCTCGCTAAGAACAACATCAATGTGTTCGAGAGTTTTCGCAGCATATTGACGAGTACTCTTCAAGCTAGATTTTATGATGACGACATTAACGTTGTAAAGACTCTGCTGTCTTTTCCTACGAAGAAATTGATTAGTTTGTTACCCACAGATACTCTGATGGATGAGTTACTGGTTTTGTTATCAACGTGTCACACAGCATCGAGAAAAGTGTTAGCTAAGCCAGCTTTGAAGACACTGTTAGAACTTTGCGATGAAAGCGACGATACTAGCATCTTTATCACAGCTTTACCATATCTATTTCCAGCTACGGATGTAGATGTAGAAATTGCTATGGAAGTTCTCAATTCAAACTTTGCTAAGAATAATATATATATGCAAAGCGTGGTGCAAGACATTAATAAATCTAATTTGAATGCCGAAGTGATATCTTCTGCTGCTTTTCACAACATATTAAACCATGCGTTGCTACCGCCTACGGAGAGTATATTGAATTCCATGCGGCAACAAATGTCGCATGGCGATGCGGCATCTTTATTCTTCAACATGATACTATTAGGATCAGTCTGCAGAGTACCCGTGGGCTCAATGCCGCCTAAAACTGCACGGGACGTGATTGAAATAGCCACGGAGATGATTAAAACATATTCGCACGTTAAGCTACTTCGCAACTGTAACAATATTACTGGCAACAACATTCAAATGGCTCTGAAGCTTACATCTGAGGGAATTTTGCCGCTTCAAGCAGGAACTTACGTTCTCGAAATGGTGCACAGGCGATTGAATATTAAATCCGAATCAAAACTTGATTTCGACCACAACGCTGAACGAAGCAATCTGATTCTGCGACTACTAGAGATGTTCATTGAAGGCATGGACAATAAAAGTTGGCGAAAGCACTATTCTAGATGTCTACAAATCTTCTTCCAGCTTCATTTTGCTACAGTGAAGGATCTTATCTGCTTTCTTGCGCAGTTCTATGCAGAACCCATAAAAACAAAAACATCCTATCACTGTTTACAGATTTCCTTATTACTATTAAATCAGTGTAAATCCGTCCACTGGGCATTTGAGGATCAAGACTTTGTTACCAATTTGCTACTTTCGTTGGCAAGACGTAATAACGAATGCAGAAGAGTAGCGATAGATATTTTAAAAAAGATAACACAGACTTTTAGTCTCAGTACGGAACCATTCTTCGTGTTGTTGCAGAAACTAGCGACAAAAAGTACAGAAATCTGCAGTGATTCTGATGAACTTGCATTCTACTTCTACTTCTTCCTTTCTCCAGATCCACATGTTTCTCATCAAATAAAAGAACATAAGAAGTTGCAGCAGACTCAGAAATTATTATTTGACATGGTGACACAGCAGAATGAAGAATCAAAAATTTCTCTGACTCAAAGATCACAACTCCTTGATATTTTGGTGAATGTTAATAGTACCGAAATCCTCCAGCAATTGGCTCCGATAGGTCTTCAGCTTGTACAAAAGCTAGTGGAAGATCCAAAAAATAAACCGGCTGGTAGTGCTTTACGAAATATATTGGATCGTTTTACCATAAACACAATTGATGCCCTGAAGGACGACAAAGTATGGTTGCTCTTCACAACATGCATTCAAGTACACGAATCCTGTGCAGTTTTAGAAAATGGTAATCGAACTTCGCCGAGCATCATGATGTTAAAACGAATTGATATACTCTTCGATGCAATGTCTCATGATGTTAAGGTCAGCATCCTGTCCAAAATCCTGGACGTGATGATTGATTGCGAGATTAACAACGTAGTTTCTGTCGCGGGAAAGACACTTCGCCGGTTGCACGTGGATGCGACGATCTTAATTTCAGAATTGAAGGCCATGATGAGCAACCAAATTCAAGAAGAGGCGAGCTCCGAGATAAAGTCAAGCGAAAGAAAGCGGAAAAAGCGACAGAGTCAAACTCAGTTGGCGCATTCGGCGATGATTCACAGTCGGGCGTGGAAGCGCGGTGTCATCCTGTTGGAGTTTGCAGAGCACGCCGACAACATTAAAAATGAGGAACTGCTTTATGGTGTATTGTTTGATTTGCTAAATGTTTGTCTGAGTCTGGAGGAACAGAGCCCAATCGAATATACGAATCAGCTGCTTCTTTCAACAATCTTTTGGATGATGAAGAAGAAACTGCCAGTGCGTGACGCTGACTTGCAGATTTCGCTTATTGTCAAGTGCATCAGAACGTCGCGCAATCCGCAGACGCATCATCATGCATTACTGGTGCTGGTCGAGTTTTTGAGGAATATGAATGTCCATCGTGCTCTTTTTAATCTCATGCCAATTTTCACATTTATGGGCAGCACGATGGTGCGGCAGGACGACGCTTATTCCATACAAATCATCTCCAAGACTCTGGAAACGGTGGTACCAATCATAAACGCAACTGACAATGCGGTACATGCTTGCGAATTGCTGAGGACCTTTATTGTCTCGTTGCCTCACATTCCTGAGCATAGGCGGATGCCACTCTTTGTCAAGTTGCTGCAGCTTCTCGACAATTATCTGCATTTGTATTATTTGCTGACTTTCGAGAGCTACGTTATGAAGATAGCAAGCCAGAAGGTCGAACATCCCACTCAGTGGTTAGATTTTGCTCTTCAGGTGTCTCAAGAATTTCCACCGTATCGATTACTTCAGGTCAGTTCTCGATAATCATTTCAATTTAGGATTTAGCCATATGAGCATTTTTTAAAAAGTTTGAACACACTGTGTTAGTGATGTGATTTTTTTCAAAAAGATAATTCTGTTTTTTTTTTATTATCCAGAGATATAACAAAAACTTTCCTTTTTGTTTCAGATTTGCACGAAAGTGGTCCAGTTCATCAAGCTCTTGCCAACTGATATCGAGGAAGAACAGGGCAGAAGGGAAGCAATGAAATTTCAATATAAAAATATTTATGACGTGACTAAGTCCACGCCAAAAAGTCTTCGGCACTATAAAATGACGGCTGTACAATTTCTCAGTAATCTCTTGTCGTCCGAGGATTTTATCAATCGTGTAGCTGTGCTAAATCAGGATGAGACAGACAATATAAACAAGCATTGCGATCATCTGGCGATCGAGTTGATTATGTTGATTCAGATAATTTCGAAGATCGCTGATCAGCATCAAAACAGACCAAGTGCCAAGTACTGGAAAGTGTTATTACACCATTTGTACGATGTGTTGGATTTAGTGAACAATCTATTACCAAATACTCTGTTCCTTCAGAGTATCAAGAACCTCCTAAAACATGAAGTCCTATTAGTAAAGAAGAAAGCTCTAGAATTGTTAAACGCAAGATTGCTTCAGAAGAAATTTGGTGAGGATGCTCACGAAGAACTTCTGAGTTTGATTAAACCTTTGACAGACTTCTTCAAAGTTGAAGTAAAGGTTGAAAATCAGGAACAAGAGATCGTACAACAGACTGTATTAATATCTTTGAAACTACTAACGAAATTATTGGCCATTGACCGTCCTGCTGTTTTTAGACCAGTACGCATATTTGATTAATACATTTTTATTTAATATTTTACGTAATATTTCTAAAAAAATGTTTGATTATTTAATAATCTTCTTCAGAAAAATTAATATTATTAAGTTTAGTATAATTATCATAATGCTATAATATATACTATAATAATATAGTAATTATGATACTAAAATTATATAATGATTATTTATAACATTATGTATACTAATGATTATTCACAGATTTTGGATATAACGACAGAATTGTTAGAATCCAAAAATGGTCCGGTATTAGCCAATGCAGCGTTGTGTGTAGCAGAATTATGCAGTTCAATGCGAACCCATGCTCTGTACTCGCTGAACAAGTTTGTGCCTGCAGTTTTAAAGTTGTTAAAAACTCATTGCTATCAAAATGTGCCGGATGTTATAGTCATTAGCATCGTGAGTGCATTGCAGAAGATAGTGGAATCTTTGGGAAATTTCCTGTCGCTCTACTTGGATCAACTCTTATACGAATTGACAATGCTCAGTTCTCAGTATACCAACACGGATCATCCTAAGGTATTCGTTTAATGTTTTGCCTACCAAGATTATGATATCTATTGCAGAAATTTCGTTGGGTTTTTTGAAGCTTAATTGTTTTTTATTAATGTTTTGACAGGCTAGTATCGTTATTTCGCGTCTGAAGGCAACAACGCAGAAATTATCCAGTTGCATACCTCTGCGAGTGCTGCTGCCAGCTGTTAATGGAACTTATCAATTGCTATTAGACAAAAAATCTTATATATGTATACCATCCTTGATGAGTGTGCTAGCAGAATCCTTTGACAGTGTGCCTCCAACAGAACTGAAGGCGGAAGTCGACAATCTCGCCAATTTCTTCCTCCAAATTCTTCAATTTCGTGAAAGAATCGAAGATAACATGGAAACACAAAACGACCAACAAATTACATTAAAAGACATCGTCGCGGTTGAGGAAAGCGCTAGTAAAGCATTGGTAGCATTACTCTTGAAATTGAGCGAAGTAACGTTTAGACCATTCTATGATAAACTTTATGGATGGGCAGCGAATGATACACAGCACAAACAACGGAGTATAACATTCTACAGGTATCAACAATATAAAATCAATACAAATTAAATCGTATTAAATTGTAGTTGTAGATCTTTTTCAAAGCAATTATACATTCTTACTAATCGCGTGATATTAAACATTTAATTAATCAATACTTATATTGCTTTTATTATATATTATTTTTTATCAATAAGATTAAGTGTTTTAAGGGTTTTACGTAATTGAAATAAATATGAATTTAATTTTATAGATCAATTATATAAGTAGCTTGAAATGCTTTAAAATATATATGGTTTTTTCTTTAACACGATAATTTGGAAATTTATTTTAATTTGTTTAACATAGTAGATTGATGAAAAATAATACATCTTATATCCATCAATTCTTACAAACTTTGCGACTTTTAATTTCTCTGTTTAGATTATCGGCAAATATAGCAGAATGTTTGAAGTCCCTGTTCGTTCTGTTCGCTGGACTTTTTTTGAAGCATGCGGCATCGTTACTGAAGAACAACAACATGTTCATAACGGACACTCCGCAGGAATTGACGCTTCCCGATGAATCCAGCAGAATTGAGCTGGTAGAGGCAATTCTATTGACACTTTATCGGGTATTCAGTTATGATGTGCATAACGTCGTCGTTGAGGACCGATATGAGATTCTCATGCAACCGATAGTGGATCAAGTGGAAAACACAATGGGAACTAGAGAAGAATATGAGATTCGAGCTAGTCAGCTTATTGTACCTTGTATAGCTTCTTTCGCTAGCGCCATTTCCGACGATTCATTGCACAAACAACTGGTCTATCAAACGTTGTTGAAAACGAGGCATGCAAAGCCTTACGTCAGAAGCACAGCTTTGAATGCATTGGTAAGATTATATATGATGAATAAGTTTAATTTATATGTTTATAATATGTTATAATATAAAAGTTATTACACAGTGAAGTTCTATTTTTATTGCTTTCAAATTTAGTCAAATATATTCGTTTGAAATCTTTTTTTTAACTCCATTTAAAATAAATTACGCTAATTCATAAAGAATTTAAATAATAAATTATTATAAACGAAAAAAAAATTCAATATATTCAAATAAAATTTAGTAAGGTAGTTATTTTTTTATTAAAAACTGTTTATACTGCTTATATCTCATAATTTACATAGAAATTAAACTGTTCCACTATTGTTTTTTTATTATATATTTCTTATTTAAATTATCTTTGTTTATCTTTTAATAATTATTTGCGATTTAGGTGGAAATCGCGAGAAAACTCGGCGAGGATTTTATGCCATTATTGCCAGAAACCGTACCATTCCTGGCGGAAATGTTGGAAGACGAAGACGAAGCTACAGAGAAGTGTGCGCAGAATGCTATTCGAACTTTAGAAGAAATTTTCGGAGAGTCTTTGCAGAAATATTTTTAAACATCTCCAATGTGAATATGTTTTAGCCTGTAAATATGTAAATGTGTACAGAGTAAATCTGAATAAATCACAATTTAACAAAAAAAGTTTTTTTAGTCTTTTAAAAGATTCGTAAATGTTCGAGTAATAAGTTTGTTTAGGAATTGGTCTATTGAAAATCAAATTTGAAAAACTTTGGCAATGCTTTTACATTGTTTTATTTCTAACTTATTTGCAATCTTATACAAATTACCTAATATTTATCACGAGTTCGTCATCAATTTTACTTAATTTATTAATTCGCTGAAAATGGCCTGAATTAAACTGAAACATGTATGTTTGAATTCAAGAAGAATTGTATGTAATACAAAATATTATATATTATATACGCTAACAAAAATGTATTGTACTCTCAGTTAGTTATTATACTACATGAATATTATTTTAAATATCGAGAACCTTTGAAAATAATTTTTATATTTTGGTCAAATATGTATATCAACATGTGTGCATTGATCATATAATTCTTGAGCTTATTACGTTTCTTACATCATGAGCATATTTTTATTATTCTGTACTATAATGTAAGAAAATAATATGTTCTATGATCAAGATTGTAGATAAAAGTCCAAAATAGATCCACATTTTTATAACAGCATTTATAATAGCATAGCCAAAGCTCTCCTTTCAAACTTCCAATACTCCAATTTAAAAAAAAATTATCTCAAACCGCTTACGAATCTTTAAAGGATTATAGATTTAAGAACAAAGAAAATTTCTTTATTGTGTCAATGATTTTCAGATTTATTCTTATATTTTTTAATTTTGATATTTTCCATATTTTCTATTTATAATTATTTTGTTATTTTATACACAACTGTCATAACAATTTTACGTAAATAAAAATAAAAATTTAACTATTTCAATTTGTTTTAAGCATCTTTATCGATTATTTAATATTGATATTTGTAGAAAACAGTGCATGTTAATAATTTATTCAAGTTTCTTATAGTTATCAAATTCTAAAGAATTAAACAATATAGAAATAGAAGAAAAAACATATCATTATATTATGATGACTTTCAAATTATGATTTTAAAAAATTACGTATTCATTAAAAACAATCCATTACCTAATTTACTTGTCTTAATTATATGATTTCGTTATATAACTTTATGAACTTTTTCAGTAATCCTATGTATAGATATTCAAGGGAATGAAAATAAATCGTTACTTATTACAAGTTACTTTTTTGGTAAGCAACGATAACTGTGACTTTTAAAAATCGGTAACGAGTAACTGCAACTTGTTACTTTTAAAAAGTAACTTTCCATTGATATTACAGATTTTTGTAGTGAATTTGGATAATGGAATGCGGTTATGTGTATCAGAAGAAACTCAACTAATATGTATTATAAGCGCATACGGGAACACACTTTGAACGCATTCTGATGAAAGGCATATTCTGTTTCACATATAACGCGCATGATATATCATTTTATTCTTCTTTAACGTCGGTGAATAACAAGGATAATATGATTCATCACGCTCGTGCATGAGATAGGACGCAGTAACCAACAGTAACCAACGCACTCAAAAACTAACCAAACTAGCAGACAAATGACTCTCTCAAGGATATTACATACCATTATTAGTATATCAATGTGTACAAGTAATTGTATTCCGATAAGTATACGTAATATAGTACAATCTTGAAGTGTCATTAAGTATATATTAAAAATCATATTGCAGTAGGTTATAATAATAAAAGAAAGAAAACATAAAAATTCATTAATCATTGAGAGAGGTTAGTCATGGAAAATACAAACAATACCGAATGTAAAATGAAAGTACTTTGCAAACTACCAAAAGGATTAGGTGCAAATGGAAATCTTAATGAGAATTGGCACAAGATTAGGGAAAGTTTTGATATATTTTTAAAAGTGACAAACAATATTATAAAATCGGATGAAGTTAAAATTGCTATATTATTAAATATTGTCGGCAAAGATGGTATTGAATTATACAATAAATTTAATCTCCAAGAGGCAGAGAAGAAGGACTTGACAAAAGTGTTGCAATGTTTTGAAGAGCATTGCAATCCTAAGAAAAATGTTATACATGAAACATTTAAGTTTTTTAGCAGAATACAAAAAGAAGATGAAACATTTGAGAGCTTTTTAACAGATATAAAAAAGCTGAGTCAAATGTGTGAATTTGGTATAATGA
Source organism: Trachymyrmex septentrionalis (assembly GCF_001594115.1). Lineage (NCBI taxonomy): Eukaryota > Metazoa > Arthropoda > Insecta > Hymenoptera > Formicidae > Trachymyrmex > Trachymyrmex septentrionalis. The sequence continues at coordinate 303,326 of NW_017304675.1, forward strand.
CTAACAGAATGATTCGAGACAAAATTGTGTTTGGGATAAGAGACAAAACACTACAGGATAAATTTCTAAAAATGGAAGATCTTAATTTGCAAAAGGCAATTAATTACTGCAGAGCTGCTGAGACTCGAGAAAGAAATCTACAAGGCAAACTAAAGAAATATGGTCTAAGAAAGAAGGTAACACAGAAGTCCAATAGAATCAGAGGCAAGAAGGTGATACAAAAATCCAATTGCAGTATATGTAACACAAAACATGACCCAAACAAATGCTTACATGGGAAAAAACACAAGGAGTGCAGTAAACTAAATTATTTACCCGGTAAAAAATTTTTCAAAACAATATTTCATATATAAAATTATGTAAAAATATACATATATATATTATGTAAAAAAAACATAAATATGTATAATCTATTACATAATATTATATTTAAAATATAATTAAATGTTGATAGTTTTGTTCTGAAAAGAAAAAGATAAATTTATTACAATTTATTATTTTATGTTAGTATAACACAATCATAAAAAGTATTTTTTTAAATTTAAATTAGTAATTATAAAATGATTTAATTTTTGTTACATGCATAATTGACTTTCATTTTCTAATTCTCATATATAAGTATTGCGTACTATATAAATTTAATATAAGTAATCGATTAATAAGTAATGTATGAATTATTTGCTAATTAGATAGTTTTAAATAATATATCAATTATTTATATTTACTCTGAATAATAATCATACTTTCGTTTTCTGTAAACAGCATTCGCAATCATTTTATTATATCTATATGTATCTTTTATAAGTTAATAATTAATATTTTGTAATATAAAACGTTTTATAATAACAGAGGAGGAAGAAGAAGATGATGAACGGATTCCAGTTCGACGTTGGATACGTAAAAATTACACAAAATTAACCACAAATAAAGCGAAATGCAATCATTGTTCTGAAGTATTTAGTTATAAATATGTGCCTGAATTACCTTGCCACTTGAGGTTGGTCCATCCAGACAAATTAACAGAAAAGGAGAAGGAAGATCGTAAAATCAGTTGGATATGGGATTATTTCACACCAGGAAACAATATGACTGCTATATGCAACATTTGTAATAAAACATATAACATAGTATCAACAACCAGGTGTTTAAATTTACACTTAAAACGGGTTCATAGGTAAGTTCTCATACAGTATATTAAAAAATTGAATAAAATATTGAAGAATATAAAGTTGATAGTGAAGTAACAGAACAATCAATAGCTAAGGAAAATGTATATGTGTTTAACAATGCACTTATCAACTTAAGCGTCAAATTGATTTTTGCAAATATGATATAAAAAGGTACATACAGTGGCGTGCAAAAGTTTCTGGCCAGTGACATTTTGTACTCTAATTTATAAAAAAAAGCCTGATAAAATTTTAATCATTAGTGGGTGTTAGTACAAGATGTGGGTAACGAAATCTTGTTTAACATCTAATAACAATCAAAATTTTATTAAATTTTTTTGTAAGTAATGCTAATGCTGACCATACTGTAACTTTCAAGCCTTCTTTGGTGAAAATTTTTTTCATAATTTTTATACTAATTAGAAAATTTTTCAGAAATGCTCAGAAATATTCGGGAAGTTTATATTTTCTTTCAGAATTTTTCATATAAGTGAATTCTGAAATATTCTGAAATTTCTTATCCCATAATTTTTAAAAAATATTTTTAAATTTTATAACATTTCAACAGAAATTATACTTACAAAAAATTTATAATTATAATTATAAATTAATTATAAATTACTAATAAATTATAAATTCTGAAAAATTATATGAAAAATTCTGAAAAAAATTTTCACCAGGATCATAATTCGAAAACTAATGATTGAAGAAAAACTTTATCATAGTGTTTTGAAAAGCTCTCAAAGTAAGCTATAAGAATATGTAATGAAATATATGGGGTTTTATTTAAGAAATTGATGAGTGACTTTCACGTGACCTTCAAACAATGTTTCAAAGTCAAACCAATGACATCTGTTCCTCCTAAACCATATAAATTTTATCTGAAACGTTTTTTAAATTGCAAACAAAGAAATCGTTTAAAAAAATGCAACATCCTGTATATGTATACATATGTACACATATACCTGCACAGGAAGAATACTTGATATCTAAAATGGTAATGACAGTAACATCTTATTAGACACAATTGTCAATGTAAAAGAAAATTTTAATTTATTATTGAAATTATTCCGTTATACAAGAGCACTGTTAAGTAAAAATATAAAATTTCATTTTAACTTTTATTTTAACTAAATTTTACACACGAAACTAATTAGTTTACTACTATAATTTAAAAATTACAAATCGTACAACTCACGCTTTCAATATTCTATTTATAATTAATTTTTGTCTTATTTCTGATTGGTTTCAAACTTCACAATCATTATATGTATATATAATTTACATCTATAAATATAAAATTAAATTTTGGATTGTTTCAAATTAATAGCTTGCATAAATTAGATCTATGGATACAATTAAAACATTTTCTTTTAAAATTTTGTGTATTTAATAAATAACATATTTTCTATTATATTTCCTAAAACATAATACATTTTTTTTTTAATAGTAAATACAAAGATACATATATAAAAAATTAA
>NW_017304676.1:0-1289 GCF_001594115.1 Trachymyrmex septentrionalis
TGCAGCCTACCAGCAAAAAACCAGGACTAAGATGATGCAATGATTGGAAGCAGTAGTTAAAATCATACACGTGCGTGCGCCCGCGCGCCGGGGCGCGCGCGCGAGCGCGCACACACACACACACACGCACGCACGCACGCACTCACACACATGCAACACAGGCCCAAGTACCTACACACATATCAGTTACAACCTCTCTTAAATACTGTGAGTGACGCATTAAAATACTAGACACCAGAACGAACGCAAAACAAAGAGGGTGAGATTTTTATTGATACAAGAAAAGAGTTAAAATATTTGACTAAGAAGTAGAAGAAAGCAGTACGGAACATAGTGGAACGATAAATAATCTTAGTACCTGGTGACAAGGGGATTAAAAGTAAAATGAAGTTCAGAGTTCTACTGAAAAAGGCGTCGAAGATATAGAGAAGTATTGAAGCAAAAAAAAATGAAAAACAATACAGGTTTAGAACAAAACGTTACCATATCCTAAGCCAGCCAGATCTCTGGTAAATTAATACATAGATATATTGTCGAATTTACGGACGCAGTAAGAGATGCGGAGGCAAGAATTATGGATACGCTGTACATAATTTAGAAGTTAGTGACAGGGTTAGGTTAAGTTAAAAAAATAAAAATTAAGTTACAAAGTTAAAAAGTTAATTAATTTAATGTAACTTAACATAGTTACGTTTCAGACTCTTAACTTTTTAACTTTATTTAGTTACATTTTATATAACTGTAACTATTAATTTTTTATTTAATTCTTTGAAGTCAAGTCTCAGACATAATATGCGGCAATAGCTTAATATATATAACTTAAAATTAGATGAAAATGGCAAAAGTGAGCAAATTTACTATGTGTTGACCAATGAAATTATAAATATTCTAGTAAATTTTTTCACTTTTATAATTTTCATCTTTTCATTTTAAATTATTCAATCGACCCCCAGATTTCAATCTCTTAGAAACCGTGTATTTCGGTGTATTAAATGTCTAATAAGTTGAAATCTATTATTTCTTATTATTATCGCTACTCCCTCGTATTGTGTCTGAAGCTTTATTCATGACTACAGGCCAGTATTTATAATCAAATTTTATATACTAAACAATATATATGAACAAAACATGTAAATAAAATATAGAGTATTTTTTAAATAAAGTATATATTTGTCATTTGTATTATTTGTAAGATTGAAATCCTGAAATCATAAATTTAAAAAATAAAAAAAAAGAAATTGAACTTTTAACTATTCAATTTTTTTTATTAACTTAACTTTTAATTCAAT
>NW_017304677.1:0-4873 GCF_001594115.1 Trachymyrmex septentrionalis
TTCTAGGATATTTGTTTATATTTATAGGATGATTTTCTAATTCTATAAATTCTTTAAATGGGGGGGGGGGGTACAGGCTATCTCTCAGACGTTATCTTACGAGGTTAGGTTAATTATAATTTTTTTAGAATTAATAATTTTAAGAAAAATTAATTTCTACGTTTATAGTATATGAGTCTAAAAGCTTATAATGAAAGCTGATTTATTTTAATTGCAAGAAGAAAAAAGTAAGGTTAAAATTTTATAAAATGATCTTAATAATTTTATATTATTTCGTAAAATATTAAAATTTATTATTTGGTAACTTTTATTTGTTATTTATCATATGTTATCTTTTATTTGTTATCTTTTAATTGTTGTTTTGTGTTTGTTATTCTTTATTTGTTGACTTTTATTTATTATCTTTATCCACTATTTTTACCTATTACTTTAGTTATTATTTTATTTAATATTTTATTTATTTCTTTATTTAATAATTTTATTTATTTTTTTATCTGTTACTTTTAATTTATTATATATTGTATATTACGTATTATATATTATATATCGTTTATTACATATTATATATTATATATTACATATTATATATTATATAATTATATATTATATATTATTATATTATATTATTAATAATTATTATTCATATTGATTATTTATTATTTATTATTTATTGTTTATTATTTAATATTTAATATTTGCTAAATAATATGTTGTTAGTAAAAATTAAAATATAATAATGTGAAATATAAGTTTAAGGGTAGTGGTAATTAAATAAATAATTTATGATTTTACTATTAATATTTAATTTAAATTTTATGGATATAATTCAATTGTATGTATAATAAATTATTTAAATAATTTAAAGGTTATAAAAAATATTTAAAGAATAATATTTGTTATTAAATAATAATTTAATAATAATTGAATTTGATATTATAAAATTGAATTAATAAAATTTTTTTGATGACAAGTATCTGTAATATAATTTCTTAAGGGATTTGGGTAAAAATATAGTTGTAATGTTTAAAAATAAACGTGTTGTATATTAAGAGTTTTTTTGAAATAGTTAGGGGCTTAAAAAATATGTGAGTAAGATATAGTTAAATTTATTTAAAAAAATTATGAATTATAATTTATTATTTAACGTATAAATTATAAATATTAGATAGGGGATAATAAATTTAGAATATTCTTTAATTATTTTTTATAATCTTTAAATTATTTAAATAATTTATTATTCAATTCAATTTTATCCACAAAATTTAAATTAAATATTAATAGTATAATAATAATTTATTTATTTAATTATTACTACCCTTAGACTTATATTTTATTTAAATATATTTAAATTTCTACTGACAAGATATTATTTACCAAATATTAAATATTAAATAATAAATAATAAATAATAAGTAACAAATAATAAATAATAAGTAATTGGTAAAAATAATAATTATTATATAGTAATTTTTATTAGAAAGATTATACAGTTGAAGAGTAATTATAGTTTATTGAATATAATTTAAATTATGGTAATAATTACAAATTTATTGAGTAAATTTAATTTTTAATTTTTCTGTTTAGTTAAATTATTAACAGATGATAGTTTTAATTAAATAATTTAAAATTTTATTTATTAATACATATAAATATAAGAACCTTTAAATTAAAAAAAAAAAATATATATATATGTGTGTGTGTGTGGGTGTGTATGTGTGTGTGTGATTAATTAAATTGACATATGACATAATAATAGATATTAAATTAAGAATGGTAAATATTATAAATTAAATAAGAATAAAAAATTTAAATTAATACGTAATTTTAATAGAAAAAAGAATATGTTTATGATTTGAGTTTAAATCGACGGGATCCAGATCGGTTTCTATCTATAATTAATTTATAAATATTAGTACGAAAGGACTACGTTTATGTGTTTTGCAATTTTATAAAAATAGATTAATTATTAACTTAGTATAATATTATCTTGGCAGATTAGTGCTTTAAATTTAGAATTTAATAAAATATAATAAAAAAATATATTATATAGGTAATAGTATTTAAATTTTTATTGAAATATAATTATATATACATGTTTAATTATTTGAGAAAGATTATATATTTTAATATTAAATAATTTGTGAGTATTTAACTTGAAGTTGATTACATTACTTTAGCAAAATTTGTAGCAATAGATTTATAATTTAATAAAATATAAGAATTTTAATAAAATACATATAATACTATTAAAGAAATAAGAATATAAGTGATAAATTTAAAAATTTTTTGATTATATGATATAAAATTTGGTGAGATTAGTAATTTTAGAATTATATGTATTGGATAGAGTGGCTTTTTTAATATTATTAGAGCGTAAGATTTATGATATATTCAAGAACGAAAGGGGCCGAATAAAGTTAGGGTTAGAGAGTTTATTAAACCTTTTAAAGATGCAGTTAAGTTATTTAAGAGAGAATTATTTTTTATTTATAAGTCAAATTATTATTTATATTATATTTGTCCTTTGATTTTATTTATATTTATAATAAGGAATTGAATATTATATGGATATATTAATAATATTTATTGTTTAAATTATTTATTATTAATTATAATTATTGTTCTAACAATTCTAGGATATTTGTTTATATTTATAGGATGATTTTCTAATTCTATAAATTCTTTAAATGGGGGGGGGGGTACAGGCTATCTCTCAGACGTTATCTTACGAGGTTAGGTTAATTATAATTTTTTTAGAATTAATAATTTTAAGAAAAATTAATTTCTACGTTTATAGTATATGAGTCTAAAAGCTTATAATGAAAGCTGATTTATTTTAATTGCAAGAAGAAAAAAGTAAGGTTAAAATTTTATAAAATGATCTTAATAATTTTATATTATTTCGTAAAATATTAAAATTTATTATTTGGTAACTTTTATTTGTTATTTATCATATGTTATCTTTTATTTGTTATCTTTTAATTGTTGTTTTGTGTTTGTTATTCTTTATTTGTTGACTTTTATTTATTATCTTTATCCACTATTTTTACCTATTACTTTAGTTATTATTTTATTTAATATTTTATTTATTTCTTTATTTAATAATTTTATTTATTTTTTTATCTGTTACTTTTAATTTATTATATATTGTATATTACGTATTATATATTATATATCGTTTATTACATATTATATATTATATATTACATATTATATATTATATAATTATATATTATATATTATTATATTATATTATTAATAATTATTATTCATATTGATTATTTATTATTTATTATTTATTGTTTATTATTTAATATTTAATATTTGCTAAATAATATGTTGTTAGTAAAAATTAAAATATAATAATGTGAAATATAAGTTTAAGGGTAGTGGTAATTAAATAAATAATTTATGATTTTACTATTAATATTTAATTTAAATTTTATGGATATAATTCAATTGTATGTATAATAAATTATTTAAATAATTTAAAGGTTATAAAAAATATTTAAAGAATAATATTTGTTATTAAATAATAATTTAATAATAATTGAATTTGATATTATAAAATTGAATTAATAAAATTTTTTTGATGACAAGTATCTGTAATATAATTTCTTAAGGGATTTGGGTAAAAATATAGTTGTAATGTTTAAAAATAAACGTGTTGTATATTAAGAGTTTTTTTGAAATAGTTAGGGGCTTAAAAAATATGTGAGTAAGATATAGTTAAATTTATTTAAAAAAATTATGAATTATAATTTATTATTTAACGTATAAATTATAAATATTAGATAGGGGATAATAAATTTAGAATATTCTTTAATTATTTTTTATAATCTTTAAATTATTTAAATAATTTATTATTCAATTCAATTTTATCCACAAAATTTAAATTAAATATTAATAGTATAATAATAATTTATTTATTTAATTATTACTACCCTTAGACTTATATTTTATTTAAATATATTTAAATTTCTACTGACAAGATATTATTTACCAAATATTAAATATTAAATAATAAATAATAAATAATAAGTAACAAATAATAAATAATAAGTAATTGGTAAAAATAATAATTATTATATAGTAATTTTTATTAGAAAGATTATACAGTTGAAGAGTAATTATAGTTTATTGAATATAATTTAAATTATGGTAATAATTACAAATTTATTGAGTAAATTTAATTTTTAATTTTTCTGTTTAGTTAAATTATTAACAGATGATAGTTTTAATTAAATAATTTAAAATTTTATTTATTAATACATATAAATATAAGAACCTTTAAATTAAAAAAAAAATATATATATATATATGTGTGTGTGTGGGTGTGTATGTGTGTGTGTGATTAATTAAATTGACATATGACATAATAATAGATATTAAATTAAGAATGGTAAATATTATAAATTAAATAAGAATAAAAAATTTAAATTAATACGTAATTTTAATAGAAAAAAGAATATGTTTATGATTTGAGTTTAAATCGACGGGATCCAGATCGGTTTCTATCTATAATTAATTTATAAATATTAGTACGAAAGGACTACGTTTATGTGTTTTGCAATTTTATAAAAATAGATTAATTATTAACTTAGTATAATATTATCTTGGCAGATTAGTGCTTTAAATTTAGAATTTAATAAAATATAATAAAAAAATATATTATATAGGTAATAGTATTTAAATTTTTATTGAAATATAATTATATATACATGTTTAATTATTTGAGAAAGATTATATATTTTAATATTAAATAATTTGTGAGTATTTAACTTGAAGTTGATTACATTACTTTAGCAAAATTTGTAGCAATAGATTTATAATTTAATAAAATATAAGAATTTTAATAAAATACATATAATAC
>NW_017304677.1:4973-5930 GCF_001594115.1 Trachymyrmex septentrionalis
TAATAACTTAAAGTTGATTATATTACTTAAGAAAAATTTGTAGCAATAGATTTATAATTTAATAAAATATAAGAATTTTAATAAAATAGATAAAATATTATTAAAGAAATATGTATATGTAAGTTATAAATTTCAAAATTTTTTGATTATATAATATTAAAATTGGTGAGACTAGCAATTTTAGAATTATATGTATTGGTTAGAGCGGCTTTTTTAACATTATTAGAGCGTAAGATTTTTTGATATATTGAAGAACGAAAGGGGCCGAATAAAGTTGGGTTTGTTGGTTTACTACAGCCTTTTAGAGATGCAATTAAATTATTTGGGAAAGAATTATTTTTTATTTACAAGTCAAATTATTATTTATACTATATTTGTCCCTTGATTTTATTTATATTAATAATAAGGAATTGAATATTATATGGATATATTAATAATATTTATTGTTTAAATTATTCATTATTAATTATAATTATTATTCTAACAATTATAGGATAATTGTTTATAGTTACAGAATGATTTTCTAATTCTATATATTCTTTAATTGGGGGGAGGAGGGTACGGGCTATGTCTCAGGCGTTATCTTATGAGGTTAGGTTAATTATAATTTTTTTAGTATTAATAATTTTAAGAGAGAGTTATTCATTTTTAAATTTTGTAAAATGACAGTTGTATACGTGGTATAGATTAATGGTTATGCCTTTGTTTATGGTTTTTTTTCTTAGAGTTTTGGCTGAATTAAATCGAAGGCCAACAAATTTTGTTGAAGGTGAGTCTGAGTTAGTATCAGGATTTAATGTGGAATATTTTAAAGGTTTATTTGCTGTAGTTTTTATAGCTGAAGATGGAATAATTAATTTTATAATTATTTTAAATAAAAAATGTTAAGTAAAAATTATTAATATTTTAAAATAAAAATAAATAAGAAAAATTAATTTCTATGTTTAGAATATGAGT
>NW_017304678.1:0-854 GCF_001594115.1 Trachymyrmex septentrionalis
TATTTTCACAGTATGTTACAAGGGTACATCAAGTTATGGTCGGATACAATAACATTTGTTTCATATTAAATTCGAGATGAATAGGAAGCATATTTTTTCAAATTAAATCGGATTGGTAGACATTTTTATCAAAATTATATAATTTGTATCTGTAATTTGCAACGCACGAGAGAGAGAGAGAGAGAGAGAGAGAGAGAGAGAGAGAGAGAGATACTTCAAATCTTAACATGTTTGTAAATATGCACCCCTAAATTGAAACTCTAATTTGAAACTTTATTTCTAGCACGGATGCTTTAATTCAGGATACAATAAGGAGCAGTTTTAAAGAATGCACCGTTATCTATAACCATAACGATTGCACATCGTTTGAATACGATTATAGATAGGATCATTGTGATGGAGAACGGTTCTATCGTGGTAGATTTTTCCGTTTTAACAATTAAAGTGTGAATGGGTTAAGAAGAATATTGATTTTGTAAAACAAAATTAAGAGATATAATTTTCTATGTAATTATCTAAAAAGTTTGTTCATAATAATTTTGATTAATAGCATGATCAGTTCAATTTCTGAAAGATGTTTAGAATAAAATTCATTCTAAAAAGTGAAATTTTATTCTTTAAGATTGAATATTGGATTATTCTTATTCAAGATCAACTTAATTTTTACTCTTTAGAAAGAAAATTTACTTCAAATTATTTAGAAAATTTAAAATTGATTGTTTATTATTAATAATACACCTTTTTCTGAAAATTCAATGTTACGTATACAAAGAATAATCTACGAGCTTTTTTGAAAAATTTTGTAAGATCCTGAAGAAAAGTCTTTATATGCATTTGATAATTAGAATTATCAT
>NW_017304679.1:0-300 GCF_001594115.1 Trachymyrmex septentrionalis
CTTTTTGCTTACGCAATGACTTTTTATGGGAGGTGACTTTCATCCCATCTCCTCTCTTGCTTCAGGAGCGCACGATTTTCACGCAAAGTGATTCTTACCTCACCTCCCCCCTTGCCAAGGGATACACCATTTCTATGCGAAGCGATTTTTTACATCTCGCAAAGTTTGCTTTGCATGGAAATCATACGCCTCTAAACAGGAGGGGAGGTAGGGTCTTCACTAGAATCGCTTCACATGGACAGTCATAAAATATATTTTAAAGCAGGACATTTTTGTTTTATATAATGAAAAAAGACATCA
>NW_017304680.1:0-287 GCF_001594115.1 Trachymyrmex septentrionalis
ATTGGTCAAAAAATAAACTTTTTCTTATGAGTGGACTTGTAATTCTCCTTCGGACGAAGATAATTAATGTTATATGCACATTTTTCAAATGGCAACAGTTTGAAAAAACAATTTGAATTTTTCTAATTTTTTACCTTTTATTTGACCTTCAAAAAAATAGAAAAAATTAATGTAGACTATTAATTCTAGTTTCGGAGATAATGACATGTTCTCTGAATATAATCGTAAAAGTAGAAGTCAGTCGGACTAATGATTTTTTTGGAATCGAGATTCCATATTCAAAAACA
>NW_017304681.1:0-262 GCF_001594115.1 Trachymyrmex septentrionalis
ACCGAATATAAAATTTTTCTCATTTAATCAGAAACATTTAAAAGTAAAAGCGTATAAAAAAGGTATATAATAATAATATAAAATATTTTTTGCATATGAACGTTTTTATTCTTCGTCTGTATCTAAGTTTGGACAAACAGTTTTACTACAGTTCTTTCATTTTCGTCAAGTACTACAAAAAAATGTCATATTATTTGACTTTCCATGATAAATCGTGGTTTTTTACAATATTTTTAAAATTGTGCGAAAATAAGTAGTGCTG
>NW_017304682.1:0-439 GCF_001594115.1 Trachymyrmex septentrionalis
CGACATTTATCGGCGCTATGCCCGCGTTTTTTACAAATTTGACATACGGGGTCTGGCTATTAAATAACGAGACTGCGCGAGAAGGCGTCCTAGAGGGGTAGGGTGGGAAACGAATGCAGCGTTGGATAGCTGGAAGTGTCTACTATTCCAGTACGAAAACACGTTTTTGTCGCAGTAGTAGTATTTTTTCTATAGAGGTTAGAAACGAACTTGTTTTTTTCTCGTGCCGATAACAATGTGTGACGAAAAACACGAGCAACGGATCAATGTGAAATTTCTCGTTAAATTAAAAAAAACTCCGACTGAGTGCTATAAGTTGTTGAAAGAGGTCTATGGTGAGAATTCTCTATCCCGTGCGTGTGTTTTCGAATGGTATAAACGGTTTTCTGAACGCCGAGAGAGCACCGAAGATGACCAACGTCCAGGTCGACCTGTCTCT
>NW_017304683.1:0-305 GCF_001594115.1 Trachymyrmex septentrionalis
TTCACGCAATTATATAACCGTTACATACACTCGCATTATATTAAATTGAATGATGATGATTTAATGATTTTACTGATATTGAGAAATTATAATTTTGATGTTATTTTTGTTGGTGTTTATTATATGGTGGGTTATTATATGATGGGAATTATATTATAAAACATTTGTATGCACGCTTCAGTCCTGACCTCATATAGTACAACTAATCTTAAAGGTTTTCAATCAGAAATTCCGCAGCATCATTCTATTTTTGTCTCAATTTAGAATCTTGAGCAAATGTTGTGCAACAATATCCTTTTTTTTTT
>NW_017304683.1:405-658 GCF_001594115.1 Trachymyrmex septentrionalis
AGTTGGTACATCTGGGAACATTATATCTAGCAGGAATTTTATAATATGCATAAATCCTGATATCTCAAATGTAAAAATTCATAGTTTTTATGTATATATGTACAATAGAGGAAGGTATAGCAGGATATCCGATAATTGTTCTGATGGAGTTCATGAACATGTAGAGCGGATTAAACTAAGACGAAAAGTCCTCTATCATTTTGCACTTTTCGCAATAGTTAATAAGATATTAATTGCTAAAAATTGCCGAAAA
>NW_017304684.1:0-4707 GCF_001594115.1 Trachymyrmex septentrionalis
GTATCTCTGGCAGTTAGTGCATTGCGGTATTTCGCGGTTATAATGAGATACTTCAAACTTTATTTTCATATTAAGTAAGTATTCATAGTATAAATGGTTTTATTATTGTTTGCTGGTTCCAGCTCCACAGCAAACAAGGACAAAGGCTTTTTCGTTATTTTCTGTCGCATGTTAACAATATTTCGAACTTTATGTCCATGGCTTTCTATTTCCTCTTTTATGCTTTCTATTTCTGTAGAATGCTGTATATGACATAGTACCACTTTAAAAGATTTTTCTTGTTTCTTTTGGTACGTATGATATTCTGTTCTTTTCTGGTCTTTTTTTCTTTTAATGATTCAATTATTTTATCGTAGGTTTCAATAGTCTTTGCTTGAACCCTAACCTGCTCTTGGCTTTGCACTTTAATATAGTAATTGTCTTTAGCGATAGCATTAAGCAGGTTTATTAGTGGAGTGATGTTACCGACTCCCGAAATAAACATAGGCGGGACTTTAACTGTTTTTACAGTGTCATCAGAATTTTCGATGTCTTCTGTTTCCTGGCTTTCCAATAATCCGAAACTGTTTGCTGTAGAGACTGGTGGGGAGCCTAGCCAGTAATCAACAAGTTTTGTTTGTTTGGCATTACGACCTGTATTTTTTTCATCCGGGCTAGTTCGTTTACGTTTCTTCTGATTTGCAGATTTTCAATCCTTTATTTTCTTATTTTCGACGTTTTGCCATTCATTTTGTGTTGATATCGTTGAGCGCCCTGACGACTGAATCAGCGGATCAGATTCGCCGGAATGTTGCACAACTGCGGCTCATGTTCCGCCGGCCCGCACGGCCGCGGATTCCTATTTTTAATAAAATGCAAAAGTAGATCTTTTAAAGTAGATTGAACACTTTCACTCGCGTGTCTGTCGGCGGTTGTTAAGGCTTTGTACAGTTAGATCGCGTTCAGATGAGCAGTATAATATTTCATTTACGAGCGCGTATCAATTACGTCCGTTCCATCCAACGGCTCGAACGAGACTCCCAGAAGAATTAATAAGCAAGAATTTAATAAGCACTAGTACCTATGCGATGGAGAAGATCAATTTCACGGAAAATTCAGTCTTGTCAGAAGAAATACTAAACACGAAATTGAAAGGAAAACTTCCAAACTAGAAGCGTAACAGACTTCGAATAATTACGACGAGAGATAGAAATTACTTAGGAAAGTGCGGAACATTATACTTACAATTAGAATTTAACACTTGAAAACAAAAGCCAGGCGAAAGCGCTCATACCTGGACGACGCGTGGATACTTTAGCTATGGAACTGTACGAATCGTTGATCAAGAAACGAGAAAATACAAGTGAGCAGAAGCGAGCATTTTAAAAACGATTCAGCATCAAGCTTTATTAAATTTTGAGCTGGGACTGCGCGACGATATTAAACTAGTACGATCACAAATTCAAGCTTGCAAGCTATCTATGCAGCAAGCGTAGAAGAACGTGTAAAAGAGTCTATCCCACGAGCGAATAATAATGATCGCAATAAATATGGGCAAAACTCAAATTAAAAAAATTCAAGTGTACAGTGCAGCAAATGCTGAAAGGCCATTATGGGCGAGACTCCCGGTCAAGCCATTACGCTAACAGATTTTCATTGCCCCGAGCCGATAAACCAGCAAGCATAAGTGCCATTGAAAAATTTTGCACATATTGCAAAAAAGCAGGACATAAAAGAAATGAATACTGGTCATTGAACAAACGGCCCGACAAGGAGCCAAAGCATCACGTGAAGCGAAACGTAAGACGAAGCATGTAAACACTGCTGTTCAGATAAGACGAAATAAGCGACAAAGCGAGAGCGAAGAATTATCGTACGATAGCAGTGAAGAAGAAAAGGAGAAAAGGAGGATGCAAAAAACGCGAGCCGCTAGCGAGCATCAAATTACGCAAGTGACTGGGAGACATGCAAATACTTTAGACTTGTAATGCTACCGATCAAAGAAATGAAGAAACGTCGGATAAATCTATTATTAGATACAGGCGCGATATTTACTTTAATTAAAGTAGGAAACTTAAAGGACAAGATACTTATACGAGAAAATCCAATGGCCCTCACCGGCGTGACAGGCCATTAAGTAAAGACAATCGGAAAAGTAAGAGCAACGGTGCGTTTAGGCGACAAGGAAATACGACATATCGTGCATGTCGTGAGAGATGATTTTCCTGTCGACTACGAAGGAATCCTCGGCATGAATTTTCTACAAAAGCACATAATTAAAAGCGATCAGAAAAACTATTTGCAAATTGACGAGATAACTTTGAAACTTCACTCGTAAGGAAAATAATGCTGACCTCTCGCAGCGAAACGATAGTGTAAGCGGTCATAGATGAAAATCATGTGGGAATAGTTAAATCAGAGGAAATTAGACCAGGAATATTTATTGGAAATTGTCTAGTAGCACCCGACGATTATACGTACCCAATAGGCAATTAAATACTACGGGAGAAAACATCGAAATAATTACGCCACTCGTAACAATAGAAGAGTTACGGATGAGTGACCGAGAAAACGTACACACACTGCAAAAGACGGGTAACGAAAGCGGTACACTAACACTACCGCGGTACAAGCGAGTACGAATGCAGATAAGAACCGAACATCTAAATAAAGAAGAAAAGAAAACCATCGAGCAAATATGCAAGAATTTCAATGACTTTTTTCTTAGAAGGAGACCTATTAACGCACACAACAGCGGTAGCGCATGAAACTAATACGCGCACCGATTGTGCATCCGTAAATGTGCGACCTTATCAATTGCCAGAAAAACATAATGAAGAAGTAAATTAACAAAAAAGAATAAGATTGCTATATGACTGGCATGGCATCACGAAGGATTCGAAAATTATATTATAATAGTAAATGTAAATTCTGTCAGAAAAATAAATTGAGTCAAAAAACGAAAATGCCTCTTATATTAACGGATACATCCGAAAAATCTTTCGAAAAGTGCCTTTGACAGTTTAGTAAGATCACTGCCGATTATGATCGAAGGAAATAAATATATCTTGGCTTTTTAAGATAGCCTGGCGAAATTCAGCAAAGCGATATCGGTTGAGATTCAAGAGGCGTCAACGATTGCCAAAGCATTCGTTATAAAAATAATAATGGAGCATGGAATACCGAAAAAATCCTTCAATCGGATCAAGGTACCAATTTTACGAGCAAAATATTTAAGAATGTGTGTAAACTTAAAGATTGAGAAAATCTTAAAGATTGAGAAAAATAGACAACGGCATATCATCTTGAGAATAACGGTACGTTAGAGCGTTCACATCGAACTCTCGCGGAATATTTACGACATTATATAAACGACGAACAGACGAACTGGGACGAATGGTTACCCTATGCTATGTTTATCTATAATACTACCCCACACACCGCTACAGGATATACGCCATTCGAACTTATATATGATCATCAAGCAACAATACCAATCGCTCTATTACAATCTCCGAAACCGACTTATGTTCGTAACTTATGTACAAGATAACTTATGTACAAGAGCTGAGAGAAAGACTTCGCGCGACGAATCAGGTGGAGAAAGACTTCGCGCGACGAATCAGGTGGAGAAAGAGAACATAAAGCAATTAGCCAAAATTCAGGTAAAAAAACAATACGACAAAACGAGTCGAGAGAAAACCTTTCAAGTGGGCGATATGGTTCTACTCTACGACGAAACGATAAGAAGAAGTCGATCAAAAAAGCTAGAATCGAAGTGAATAGGTCCCTATACAGTAATAGAAAAACATAATGATGTAAACCACAATAAAACTGGGACGAAGACTAATACGCGTACACGCGAACCGAATGAAACCATTTATTGAGCATTAGCGGATAGTTAGAACAGAAAACCGACAAGTCAGTAGTAAGCATAATAATATAAATTAGTTAAGAAACAATGAGATACTGTTATCTTAATTATAATTAATATTATATGTATCACGCTATATGTAGTCAATAAGTGGAGACAAAAGACGCAGAAATATAAAGGCGATGACACTATGTTATATTAGGTGTAGTAAAAAGAAATCTATTATTTTTCCAATAGATGGCTTTAGTAATCTGTATCTCGCGTTGTATAAGTGCGATCGGGTTACGCCAAATGGCATTAGAAAGATAAGATTTCGTACTAAAAAAACTTCTGAGACAGTTTTGTGATTGCTTGAGTCAGTATTGTTTGAGCTCGTGTCAAAGATGGACACCAACAAAGAGAAAATACGCCATATTTTACAGTTTTTCTTCGATAAAGGCGAAAACGCAAGCCAGGCGGCTGAAAATGTGAATAGTGTTTATGGTTCTGATACTGTAACAGTCAATATCGCGCAATTTTGGTTTCGTCGATTCCGTTCCGGTAATTTTGATGTCAAAGATGCTCTGGAAGGCCAATTGTCGAAAATGTCGATAAAATAATGGAAATCGTCGAGTCCGACCGTCATGTAAGCACTGTTTCGATTGCCCAGGAGCTAAACATTGCACAAAAAACCGTTTGGAACCATTTAAATAAGGCTGGATACAAAAAGAAGCTCGATGTATAGGTGCCACACGAATTAACGCAAAAAAACCTCATGGAATTTCCATCTGCGAATCGCTGCTGAATCGCAACAAAATCGACCTATTTCTGAAGCGAATGGTTAGTGGTGATGAAAAGTGGGTCACTTACGACAA
>NW_017304684.1:4912-10043 GCF_001594115.1 Trachymyrmex septentrionalis
ACCTGTTCCTGTCTATGGCGAATGATTTTGCTGGTGAAAAATTCGCCTCAAGAGAAGCTTGTGAAAATCGACTGTCCCAGTTTTTTGCCAATAGGGACGAGGGTTTCTATGAGAGAGGCATAATGAAATTACCTTCAAAATGGCAACAAGTTATCGAACAAAACGGTGCATATTTGACCTAAATCGGATCATTCTAACTATGCTAAATAAAGCTTTCAATTTAATGCAAAAATAATAGATTTCTTTTTACTACACCTTATATTAATAATATTAAAAAATGATTATATAAGAAAAAATTATAAATTGGAAAAATTTTTGTAAAATAATAGAGCGAATTAAGGAAACTCGTACCATCGTTTCCTTTCTTCAAGGAGGGAGGGATGTCACGAGTGCTAATTGTACAAGTTGGACAATTGTGCCACGAACGTGCCAGAAATATAAACGATTAAATAAATGATTGCCGAAACCGATTTATTAAATATACTTTAAGATACTTTTAAATAATTAATATAAAAGGAGACCCTGTGCAAATATAAATTATAAACTTAAGAAATGCAGACTCAGAAGTTGCGCGTTGTCCTCGTCCGATAAGCGGAATGCTGAAGGGCCAAGGCTATTGCGAAAATCAAGCTATATAAGCGCGACCGCGAATGCGATCACTGGTCAGAAAATTGAAAGAAACTTGTCGCGTCACTTTGCCCGTTGTAGGGCAAAACAAAATTGTAACAGTATCTACCGCGACGTGAATAGCTAAGTGGAATTGTAATGAAAAACTGGTGATATGTGTAAAACTAAATATATTTTTATTAAACAAAAATATAAGAGTTATTTGATCTCATCTCCCGAAGTCCTTTGTGGATCCGCAAACCGTGTCGTGAAATGCCGGCACAACAGCTGCGTTACTTCTCGCTCGCTTGATGCATTTTGCACGCTCAGCGCTCCAACTCCCGAATCTCGAGTGTCACTGCTAGACGGACTCCATCATTATCATAGATGATATATATGTCATCTGCCTGGCTGAGTAGTCACCTTTCCGATGGAAAACTTTTGTCGCCAGTCGTGTTTCGGCTGTGCAATCACTTCTTCCTGGAGTTCCTCGGCGTCATGTTCCGATACACACCAATCCCGCGGACTGCGCATCTCGCTCCCGATCTTTTCGAGACACATGCCTTATGGTGATCAGGCCTTCCATGGTTGCATCATCCTCCCGAACCTTGACCGATCTCGTGCCCTTCGGTACCCTCCGATTCTCTCGAACAATGCCCAGAGCCTCCGGTTTGTGCATTGCACTCTAACCAAATTGGGATCTCGCGTCGCGTTATTCTTCGTAGCCAAAATTGCTACGAATTACTGCTTATCTGTACTGTTTTTTCAATCGACTCCGACACTCTAAAAACCCGCAAGCTACGAGTAATACCGCGATTTTACTCCCCGAAGACATTCAGAACGCTACTGGCTCAAAACAATGCAGTCAGACATGTTTCTTAATGAGATCGCTCTAAAACATCAGTGCCCGGTACCAAAGAACAGCCTGCTCTTTGTTCTCAATTCTTATATGGATGAGGATGAACTTATTCGTATTCAAGGAAGACTCCGTCGAGTTTGTCTCCCAGGAGCGACGAAGAATCCCATCGCCTTACGCACACACTCGCTGTTAGTACTCATTATCCAGTACCATCATCTTAGAACGTTGCATGCCGGTTCTCAATTAACGCTCGCGTCATTGTGACACGAATTTTGGATTCTCCGGGCCCGCACCACCGTTCGATCCGTTTTTTATAAGTGCATACCATGCACGCGTGAACACGCCGACGTGCCCGTCGAACTTATGGGCGACCTCCCATCTGCGAGAGTTAACCGCATCTCTTGCGCATTTGTCTATACCGGCGTTGATTACGCAAGTCCGATCGCTGTCCGAACGATTCTCGGTCGAGGACATAAATCGCAAAAGGCCTATATCGCGTTATTCGATGCCTCACGGCCAAAGCTCTACATTTAGAGCTTGTCAACGATTATACCTCTTCTACCTTTATCGCAGTGATATTATCAATGATTTGTTTCTCACTGAAGACTATTGATGTCCATGTATTCCGAACGGAATCACGTTTCACGGCGCCGATCGCGAATTGTCCGATGCACATATGAAAGCAATTCGCGATCTCAACTTCCGCAACCGATTCGCTACCGACTCGTTACTGACGGAACTGCATGGCACTTCCTACCCCTTGCATCGTCGCACTTTGGCGACCTGTGACCGTTAAAAATGTTAAGTATCATTTGAAACGATGCATCGGCCTCCACACGCTAATTGTTGAAGAGATATCTACGCTTCTCTGTCGGATCGAGGCGTGCCTTAATTCGCGCTCGATAGCTCCCGTGTCCGATAATCTAAACGATTATCACGCTCTGACCTCTGATCATTTTTTAATCGGAATCTTTCTTATCGCTCCCGCCGAACTAAGCGTGCTTGACTTAAATGAAAATAGACTTTCGCGCTGGCAAATGGTTCAACACATAACCGAAGGTTTTTGGAGATATTGGTCCGGTAATTATTTGCATACCCTTCAACAACGTCCAAAATGTTGTCCAGCGACTGGCCTAAATTGGTCAAATCGTTCTCGTGCATAACTCTTTGGCTTCACCGAGCTGGAAACTTGGTCGAATCACGGCGTGTCCCCCGATTGATCCCAGCGATTTAACTCGCGTCGTAACTGTAAAAACAGATCGTTCTGAGTGTAGGCGACCAATTATAAAACTTTGTTTTCTATACATCACGATCAATACCGAAGAGTAATCTAAAGATTCCGTTACGGCGGGCGGAGTTTCCATTGAACGTACCTGATGTTACTAGTATCGTGAACTTTATGCTCCGATTGTATTGCGTCACGATCTTTGTATTCTGTATCAAATCATTTTCATTGTTATACCATTATTGTATCTTGCATGTTTTAATGTGTTATTTGATGAATTATTTCGAATGTCTACATTCGAGGCGAGCAGTATGTTCCGGAATCATCGTTATTTCAAATGTATTCTCGGGGATGGTAAGTAAACAGCTTGTAGACACCGAGCCGTCCTTGTTCAATCACGCCTGCGGCTGACATTTCAAAACATGAGTATATCTCGCTCCTGTTCTCTATCCCAGATGGCACGTGACCATCCTTGCGCGACACTCGAACTCACAAGTTGACTATCGCGCATACTTTTCGCGTGCGAAAGTTTAGTTCACTTCCCGATCTCGATCAATACGGATCATTCAGCGAGATTCGCGCTTAACGAATCTTATCGAATATTAAATGCGAACAAAACCGAAGTTTCGTATCAACGCTGTATTGTGTCCTGCAACATTATTGATATGCGCTTACTGCGAGGCATCCACTGCGCAACAATTAGTTTTCGGCGAAATTCGCCGGTATTATTGCTCGCCATATGAATTCTCTCTAACAGCTGCGAGAAAGGATTCAATGTCGTAGCCAAGTGCGAGTTACATGTGCACGTGTCTAACAGAACGCATTAATTCTCGGATTACTAGCATCGCTACCGCCCGCTTCGAACAAATCTTAATTCCGACTCAAGAATAAAGTTTAAATTATTACAACAAAGAGAGCCATTGTTATTTCACGCCGCCTTGATGAGCGAGCTTTCCGTACAAGGTGACACCAGCGTCTTTTTACAGTTTATTTTGCAGTTTATTTAAATATTCATAAAAATCTTTGGCCAATTATGGGACTTGGTTTTTCATATACGTCAACTATTCTAGGGAAAATTTGTGGAAACATAAGAAAACCATTTACCTATTTTATAAATGATTAAATAATAGACATTCCATTTTAAATGTAAAATAAAAAGGATTTTTCAAAAACCATTTGAAATGGAAAATGCAAAATGCCATTTCCATTTTAAATACATATTTAAAACAAAATTATTTTAAATATTACCAGTGCTGTATAAAAAAGAGTGGCAATTTCTTTGCCTGTATGCTGCCCATTTGATGGAACAAAATCTATCATTAGAGATTTCAAATCTCTTTGTTAATGAAATTCCTTTCTTTGTTAATGAAATGACCTGTTATGTCGTAATACGATTTGTTTACAAGGACATCCATCAATTGTAACTGATATTTTAGATACATTTTCTGCTAGAATAACAATCGCAGCCTTTCAAAAAATCGAAACTGTACACTTGTTTTCAGCGCTTCATTTCTGCTTGGAACATTGTTTATTTAAGAACTGAAACAGCGACTTGCTTATTTCGTTTTTAAAAAAATTAAATGGAAGATACTTTCTGACAACTCAATCGATTAGCATTTTATTAAAACGATCTTGCGTGAATTGAATCTGAATATGCATAATGCATGCATATATTTTATACCATTTTCCATTATAAACAAGCAACAAAAATATAAACTAAATGAGAAATATAAATTGAATAATATTAGTAGTATTTATATTACACATTATTTATATATAATATTACGAGGGGGGACCCATAAGTTCCGGGAATTACGCTGTGGTGGGGAGGGAGAGTGGGGGAACCTATTGTTTGACCACATGTCCGTTAGTGTCACGCCACCTGCGTCAGTGTGTGAAGTTGTGTCGCTGTGAGTTCATCGGTTCGCCTGTGAGATTTTTTTTAGTAAAACAACTTTTTACATTTCGGCGAAAACGTAATGGCAGATTGTCGAGAACAACGCGCGGCTGTGAAATTTTGTTTCCTGTTGGGGAAATCGGCCGCGGAAACTATCGTAATGCTTAAGACTGCTTATGGGGATGCTGCCTTAAGTAAAACCAGAGTTTACGATTGGTTTTCACGTTTTAAAAATGGAGAAATGTCTATTGAAGACCAATTTCGTTCAGGACGCCCCTCAACGTCAAGAACTGATGAAAACCTCGACAAAATCAATGCCCTTGTTCGTGAAGACCGTCGCCGAACCATTGATCAACTCTGTGAGATGTCGGGAATTTCATGGAGTTCAATTCAGAGAATTTTATCCGAAGATTTGCACATGAGAAGGGTTGCAGCCAAATTCGTCCCGCGACTTCTCACAGACGAGCAAAGGGAGCGTCGACTTCAGGCATGTTTTGAGCTTCAAAATCAGCTCGAAGAGGACCCTGAATTTTTTTCCAAGGTG
>NW_017304684.1:10304-38168 GCF_001594115.1 Trachymyrmex septentrionalis
ACTTCTTTTTGTTCCCCAAATTCAAAAGGAATATGAAAGGAAAGCGTTTTGCCACTGTGGAGGAGGTGAAACAAAAATCGCTGGAAGGCTTAAAGGACATCCCGATGAGTGAATTTAAAAACTGTTTTGAACAATGGAAGAATCGTTTGGAGAAGTGCGTTGTGGTCAATGGCGAATACTTTGAAGGTGATTAAAATTTGGTGTTAAAATATTGAGAAATAAAGAAGTTATGACGAAATTCCCGTTTTTTTTTGGGTCCCCCCTCGTATATAATATTTTATACGTGCTTTATGCATAATATAAACTATACAGGATGTCCGAAATTTAAATGTTTCGACTTCGAGAGCATGTAGGGGATTAATAAACTAACAAGGGAACATAACCAGGTAAATATCTCCGATTTAAATGAACTTTTAATGTATTGTTCTAAAAACAGGAGACATTTTTTTTTATACATGCTGAGTCGCACATTAAGGAGGTGAAATCCTTTGAAAAAACTCAGTTTTTTTTCTTTCAAATTGAATATCGTCGAAACTGTAAGAAATAGAAACAAATTTTCAGAGTAAAAATTAAATGGTTTTAAAAGTACTTTAGAACTATAATAAAAAAAATTATTTTAATAATTTATTTATAATAAAAATTTATTTATAAAGAAAAAAATTTTTTTATTGTAGTTCTAAAGTGCTCTTTTAATGCCATTCAATTTTCATTCTGCAAATTTTTTTCTATTTCTTACAGTTTTGACGATATTCAATCTAAAAAAAAACCGATTTTTTTCAAAATAGGATTTTGCTCCGTTAACGTGTGACTCAGCATGTATAAAAAAATACGTGTTACCTATTTTTGTCCATAGAACATACTAAAAGTTCATTTAAATCGGAGAGATTCACTTGGTTATGTTTCCTTGTAAGAAAAAAAGTCCTGTAGAGATATGCTCGTTTTTATTGTTTTAGAGAAAATCGCAAAAAAAAAAGTTTTATTTTTGTACTTTTTTATTACTTATTCACGTTGTATTTATCCATTTGTTTAATGTAGATGTTATTCAAAATGTTGGTCTCTTTTGCAGCATTGCAAGCATTGCGTCTAGTACAGACAGCTCGTGTTGCAGCCAAACAAAGCAGAAACAATGCAAAGAAAAAAACGACTATACAAGACTTTCTTTCTTAGTTTATCGATCCTGTACACAATTCCGAAGTTGAAACATTTAAATTTCAGACACTCTGTACATGAAAGTTGCGTTCAGAGTATTATGTTTTTATTGAACAACACACTTTTATGGATTATTTATTTATTTGTTGTTATTTATATTATATTTATTTATTTGTTATTATTTTTATTGTTATAAACAAAAACTTTAAATTATTATTTTTTTATTGTTTTTAAATACAATTTACAATAATCTATAATTTTTTCAAGTATAATTCTTAACATATTACATTTGCCTTACTACCTCTTTAATGATTCAATCTTATATTTTTAATACATCTTATATTTTTATTTATTATTACTATTTAATATTTATTATTTATTTTAATTTAAAAGGTTAAATTTACACCAAAGAATATCTAGCTTTTAAGCATTAAGATCTGCTTTGATTGAAAATAGGATCTCTCATCTCATTTATAATAATTATAAAAAGACATAAATAAATTAATTTAAAGAAAAAGTCAAAATTTCATTGGCTGTCTTGTAAACAGAAGGAAATTTATATTGAAAACATTGAAGCGATTACTTATTCTTATAATCCCAATATTTATAATACTAACATTTCTTCCTCCTTACCTTGCGTAACATATCCTACTAATACCCTCTTTCAATCAACAGAAAACAATACACAACAACAAAAATTTTTCCAGCTCCTCCTCATTTCCTTAACGATATTTTAATCCTCTTCTCTACTCTCAAAGAAAAAGATGAAAATAATAAGAAGAATATCTCATCTGTCAATATATTTTCTAATAATTTTCCCACCTTTGGTGAATTTTTTTCACTTTCAGTTTTGAGAGATAAATGGTTTGTGAACTTATCATCGGTTACGATTCCGGAAAACGTGCAATGTTTTTTACAGTTAGAAGAAAATTTGTCTCTACCTAGTAAAAATAAGAAAAACATTATATTTGAATGTATAAAAAGCATTGAAAATAGCACACAAAAACTTTCTATTGAGAATAGGATTAATATCACAAATCACTCCATTCCTATACTCAACAAAATAGTTTCCTCTTCTCTTCCTTCCTCTAACATTGACGCCAAGCTTAAACAGCTGGAGTTATTAAAAATTTTATTCACTCTAACCTGAACGTTATTTTTACACACGCTAACAAAGGTAACACCACATTGCACTTGACAGAGACACGTACAAATGTCTCATAAACAATGCATTTTAGAAAAAAATGTTTCTTACAAAAGTTATAAGGCTTAAAAAGATACATTCAACAATAGTAGTTATTTAACTTAGGATGGCGTTGTTAAGTCAAAGTCAACATGAATTTTTTAAATGGAACTCCTCTTTTTCCATTACATATTCTTATAGCTTATCTTGAGAGCTTTCTAAAACACTATAATTAAGTTCATTTTCATTAAGTATTTTGCGAGTTATAAGGCTTGAAAGTTACAGTACCGCCGACATTAGCAAAGTGTCCAACCGATGACTAAAATTTTTTGAATGTTTGAATAAAGTAAAGAATGCCAAACGGTCAAAGTTAGATGTTACGAATATATTTAATCAATTTTTTTGTTTGCCTAAATGGCTAAGACACTCTTCCCGGCAAGTTGAGAGGTCCCAGGTTTGAACCCTGGGTGAGGTAATATTTTTCGCAATAAGTTTTTTTCCGTTTTTTAGGGGTTTTATTTAGAGGGGGTTATTAAATGTTTTATAATGATTGTGTTGAAAATCCGACAATTATCGGCGCGCAATCACATTTGGAACAAAAAAATTAATTAAATATATTTGTAATATCTAACTTTGACCATTCGTCGTTCTTTACTTTATTCGATTTATTCATATACAGTCGTTCTTCTTATAACGTTTTTGAATGTTGTTCAGGATCATGTCTTGAATAACATTTGTTAAGATCAAGGTTACTGGAAATTGTTTCTCTTATTTTCATATTTGCACTGAAAATTCATTTTTATGTAAAAATGAAAATAAGAGAAACAATTTCCAATGATCTTGATCTTAACAAATGTTATTCAAGATCATTCTGAACAACATTCCAGAGGTTTTAGCCGTCGGACATCTTGAGTAATGCTAATGCCGACGGCATTACTAACTTTCAAGCCTTATAACTCGCAAAGTACTTAATGAAAATAAACTTAATTATAGTGTTTTGGAGAGCTCTCAAGATAAGCTACAAGAATATGTAATGAAAAAGGGGAAATTTCATTTAAAAAATTGTGTTGATTCTGACCTAATCTTGATAAAACACAATCCTAGGTTAAATAACTATTATCGTTGAATGCGTTTTTTTTTAATCTTTACTTTTTTTAATTTTTGTTAGAAACATTTTTTTCTAAAATGCGTTTATGAGATATTTGGGTGTATCCAGACTTTTGGCTCACTCCTGTATTTAAAAAATCAACGAGATGCTTTAAGACACGTCGACGTATAAAATTATAAAAAAAGACCCTACCAAAAAACTCACTAGAGAATTATGGGATTTGCTTACAAGATGGAAAAGAAATAGTATTATTAGCGACTTTAAATATAAAGGTTTATACGTCAGTGATGGGGTCACTCTCGAGGACTTATATCTTGCCGAAGATCCACAAACCTGCCTTTATAGAATTATAATCTCCTCAATAGGTAGCCCATTATACAATCTAGCTTCCTTTTTACAGAATATCATGATGGAATCCATTCCAAAAGCAGACAGTTTTAGTAAAAAAACAATTTTTAACTAGTTCAGCGTCTTAAAATACATTAAAATTGATACTAACTGTGAATTAATTTTACTAGACGTTGCCTCACTTTTTACAAATATCCGATTGGATATTGCGATGAATTGCATCAAAGAAAACTGGACTTTTATCTGTAAAAAATGTATTCTCAAAACAGAATTCCTCTTGGCATTATGGTTTGTGCTAAATTCTACTTATTTTACATTTGACACAAAAATTTATAAACAATGCTTTGGCACACCCATAGGTTCTCCCTTGTCCCCCATCGTTGCTAACTTAGTACTGCAAAGGTGAGAATGTACAGCTTTGATATCTTTAAACAATCAGTTATCTTTTTATTACCGCTATGTGGATGATTTATTTATGGCTATTCCTTCTTTCCAAATTGATAACATACTAGAATGTTTTAATTCTTTCCACCTTCGTCTACAATTTACCATGGAAAGAGGAAGAGATGTGTTGAATTTCTTGGACGTCACGATTAGTAAGAAAGATAATAATTTTATATGCGATTGATATTACAAATCGAGCTTCTAGATACTTAAATTTTTACTCGAATCATTCTAAAGGGTGTCTCAAAATGATCTGACATTTTAAATTGCGCGCCATTTTTTTGCAGCGAACGTAACGTACTAACCTTTAACAACTGGCATCAGGAAGTATTGAGGTTTAGTCATGGAGAATTACACGATCGAGCAACGCATAGAAATTGTGAAAATCCACTACAAATATAGTGAACATTTTGCAGAGACGGTTCGAAAAGTCCGCACGTCTTTTGGTCATCATAACGCACTATCTCGCATGTGGTGAATTTAATAGAAAAATTTGAGGTTAGTGGCTCACTTTCAACCGCGAAAAGCAGTGGCCGTTCTCGTACTGGTCGGTCGAATGAAAACATAGCCACAGTGAGTGCGAGTGTTGACGAAAGTCCTTCCACCTGGATTCGCCATCGTGCTCAGCAATTGGACATTTCAAGATCCTCTGTGCAGCGAATTTTGACGAAAGATCTGCATTTACGTGCTTACAAGATCCAATTGACACAAGAACTGCAACCAGCAGTTTTGTCCGAAGAAGACTTCGAGTTACTGACACGAAAAGGGATTTTTCCATACGAAATACGCGTGTGTGTTTTAGCATCTCACCTGGTAAAGTATAATAATACGCAAGGTCGAGACCGCAACTTTCAATACATTGATTGCGCTGACAAACTGCAGGATACGCGTTCACACCGCGCGAATCATTTTACAGTTTCTTGACACTGTATCCGAAAGCAATTACGCGCACGCCGTGAATGTTTGGCAACAGTTCTCTGTTCAAACCTTGGGTGAATACAGCGATCTATAAAACGGACGTGTTGCTATTAGCCGACATATTTGAAAATTTTCGCGATAAATATATTGAAAGTTACGGTCTCGACTCTGCGTATTATTATACTTTACCAGGTTTTACGGGACGCTATGCTGAAACATACACGCATAAATTTCGAACTGCTCACTGACATCGATATAATGATGTTTATCGAGCGCGGTCTTAGTCAATGTTCCAGCAGGTTTGCGCGAACCAATAATAAATATATGTAGTCGTACGACCCGTCGAAATCTTCTACGTACTTAATGTACTTCAATGTTAATAATCTATACAGATGGGCGATATATCAACCGTTGCCATACGCCAAATTTTCGATGGGTCGAAAACGTTTCGGACTTTGACGTTAGCGATTGCTCAAGATTCACTCACAGGTTACGTTCTTGAGGTCGACTTAGAATATCTGGAGCGTTTGCACAAGCACGTTGATCTGCCATTCTGTCCAACGCGTGATAAATCACCTGGCAAGCAGCAGGATAAACTTTTAGCGACTGTGTATAACAAAAAACATTACGTTATACTCGTACATTATTGCAACTTACAGCAGTGCATGCGTCACGGTCTTCATGTAACAAAAATTCATCGCGTATTACAATTCGCACAATCATGGCTTCGCGATTAAATAGAATTTAATACAAAATTTAGAACGCTTGCGAAGAATGACTTCGAGAAAAATTTATTTAAGTTAATGAATAATATAATATTCGGCAAAATCATGGAGAACGTGCGCAATTACATCGATGTAAAAATTATTAACACAATGGGATAGACGATACGGCGCAAAGACAATGATCACAAAACCGAATTTTCACAGCAAAAGTATTTTCTGAAAATCTAATAGCAATTGAAATTCGTAAACTTGAGTTGAAGTTCAACAAATCGATCTACGTAGGAATGTGTATACTCGATATATCGAAGGTCTGTTTGTATGAATTTTACCACGAATATATATTATCGCTGTATCACAAAACATGTGAAATTATGTACTCTGATGGTCTCATATATCGCATCGAGTGTGATGATGTTTATGAACAAATGAAGCGCGATCACTAGGTTCGACATGAGTGATTATTCTATCGATAATGTGTATGATATACCACTTGCGAATAAAAAAGTGCCAAGCTTAATGAAGGATAAAAACAATGGCGCAATATTGACTGAACTCGTCGGCCTCAGAGCGAAAATATATGCGTTGAGGGTAGATGCGTTGAGGGTAAAAGGGATACTAAAAAAGCGAAAGGTGTCAAAAGTAACATCGTAGCGCGAACTATAACGTTCGATGATTACACCTGATGTTTAAACGATGAAATTGAAATGACGCGTCAACAGTCATGCATAAGAAAATTACATCAAGTATATATGATATCTGAGACGAAACTCACTCTGAATCCGTACGACAAACGATACGTCATACCGAATTCAACCAACATTACCATGAGGACATTATCGAATACCTTTGTAAAAAAGGTCGTGTAATTGTATTATTAAAATGTATTAAATAAGTTTCCGCCGTTTGACAAACAATGGCGCTACCAGTATGTTATAGTTAAAATTGTCAGCTGTAAAACGTTATATCGTAAGGTTGGACATCTGGCAAGAATATAACCTTGAAATATTAGCGATTTTGCATCAGCATCTTATATCTTTTTTCATGCGAAAATGTCGAGTTTTGAGCCGAATAAGCATCATTTGCGGGAGCTTTTGATTTACTTCTTTAATTTGAAGAAATCTGCAGCTGAGGCGCATCGATTGCTTGTAGAAGCATATGGTGAGGCTGCCTTAAGTGAGAGAAGTTGCCGTGAGTGGTTTCAAAAGTTTAAGAACGGTGAATTTGAGGTCGAAGACAAAGAACGAAGCGGAAAGCCGAAAGTGTACGAAGACGCGGATTTGGAAGCATTATTGGATGAAGATTCGTGCCAAACGCAAGAAGCACTTGCACTTACATTAGGAGTGACTCAACCAGCAATTTCACATCGCTTAAAATCGTTGGGAATGATTCAAAAGCAAGGAAATTGGGTTCCATATGAACTGAAGCCGAGAAACGTTGAACGCCGATTTTTCACATGTGAAATGGTGCTTGCTAGGCATAAACGAAAGGGTTTTTTGCAGCGTGTAGTCACTGGTGATGAAAAATGGATCCACTACGATAACCCAAAGAAGAAATCATGTGGACCACCTGGCCATGCTTCAACATTGACAGCCAAGCCGAACATTCATGGGAAAAAGCTCATGTTATGTATTTGGTGGGATCAGCTAGATGTCGTTTATTATGAGTTGCTCAAACCGAACGAAACCATTACTGGGGCTCTCTACCGAACACAATTGATGAGATTGAGCCGAGCACTCAAGGAAAAACGCGCCCACTACTACTCCAGACTCGACAAAGTTATTCTTCTACATGATAATGCTCGTCCACATGTTGTGGCGCGGTCAAAACCTACTTGGAAACACTCAATTGGGAAGTTTTACCCCACCCACCGTATTCACCAGACATTGCTCCTTCTGATTACTACCTGTTTCGATCGATGACGCATGGCCTGTCTGAACAATACTTCACATCATATGAAGATACCAAAAATTGGGTCGATTCGTGGATAGCTTCAAAAGATGAAGCGTTTTTCCGACGCGGTGTCCGTATGCTGCCAGAAAGATGGGAAAAAGTAGTGGTTAGCGATGAACAATACTTCGAATAAAACATTAGGTACCGTTCTTTCACAATAAATGCCCAATTTTTGATAAAAAACGGCGGAAACTTATTTATACTCCCAATATTATATTATTGAAATGTATAATCCTAAATAATTATTGTATATAGTATTACATTTTTATAATAAAAAATAAAGATTTTTTTTATATATTAAATTGAAGAAGATGGGTATAAATAATAAACATTTTATACATCTTATGTATTTCATATACTTTTTATACTTAAAATAAATGCATTTTTTAAATGAAAATACAGTTTGTATGAATTAAACTATATTATTCTTGTGTATCCAAGAATTGTGCGATGCATCGAATCCCAACCATTTTACGTAAACCTCGTCTCTTCTTCTGCGTAATACTTTCTCTAGGAGATACACGTTTGAATAAGCCGCGCATGTAACTCATGTTTGTAGAACGCTCCAGAGATAGATTTTCCGCGATAGTCATCCAGTAGATAAGTTACGGGATCAGTATGCTGCACTTTAGCGATTTTAAATACCTTGGTGCTACAATTTAGTATATAATCCTTTTTGAAGACAATTTTATATTTAGTCACACGTACCGAATCACCTATTTTGAATTTCGCCGGACCTGCGATCTTTATGTTGCTGTATACCGTGACCAAGAGTTTTTCAGCGATCGTGGGAGTAACGTTGACGGGTCGCATATCGATGGTTCGATGCTCGCGTGTTATAATCTGATACAAGCTGCGACAGCGATTTAATGTGCGATTGAATTGCTCGACGACCGATACCTTTATTACGCAGTACGTTGAATAATGATTGATGTTGTGTTTTTCAAGAGCCGTTGCACGTCAATGTTGTAAAATTTTTTTCCCATATTGGTCTGTAGATTTTTTGGACATCTCTTGTTCTTTCGAATTATCTCAGCGATAGCTTCAGTCGTTTCGCTCCCACCTTTACGCTTGAGAGGTATGGCCCACACATACTTGCTCAATACATCGATGACGGTGAGTATGTGAGGCCTCTGTTGAAACGTGAGTATGAATGCATCTCGACGATGTCAGGCTGCCACAGATCATCATATTTTTGGACTATGACGCGCCTTCGTGGAAAATTTCTCCTTGCCAAAGCGCGCAATTCCTCGACGAGCTGACGTCTCTCGGAGCTAATTTTTTCTCTCTTCTCATCGGATTTTTTTTTCATGATTTGGCGTGATATGCACAATACAGGAAACAAAGAAAATCTTTTTTTCAATGACCCATTTCATGCATACGCTATTTAATTTATAATGAGATCGGCTTCGCGAAGTTTCTCGATGATCAACAGCATCTCGTTATGAGCGTTGTTGTCCGCTCGATGCGAAGCGTTGAGCAATCGTAGACGATCCACTAACTTGTTGGGAGCACGTAATCGATCGCGCTATCATTCAGCGTCATTGAGGTTATTCCTTTTCAGATTTTTTTCTGTTTCTTGAGCGTAATCGACATCAACGGCGCGATTACGCATTTGTACTTGTATCCCCTGTTGCTCAATACTCGACCTTGCGAATGGTGCTTGCGTTTGTGCGCATTCGTCGCCAGCAGCATGCTCTCGTACTTGTGCATATTGTCTTCCGTGTAGAGATCATCAGGAATTCTTTTGAAAATCAACTCGTAAAGACTACGTGTACCAGCGTATCATATACCATCGATAATTATGTTGTCCGCCTCACGTCGAAAGGTTTATTGCCAAACATCATTCATCCTTGTGTAAATAAACGCCATATACGTCATCTATATCGCTCTTTTTTCCTCCCCGCAGGATAACCTTAACGTACTTTTGACCCAGCGGGCCAAGCAACGTCTCTCGGCCTTCCGACATTTGCAATCGATTTTAAACCTTTGTTGCTAGCGAGTCGTCCGTCGTTTCGAAAACGTTCTCTATTGGTTGTACCATCTTCGTACGTGGTGTGAAAGTTATTGGCTGTACACGATTGTACGATCGATCATCGAATTTACGCAAAGACGCGGAGGGTTCGAACATTACGCTATGTTTCTCGTCCTTCTCTTTCTTCTCCTGCTGCTTCTCCTCCTCCTTTTCCTTCCTCTCGCGCTTGACAGACGCTGCGTCTATTAGATATTCAGATAATGTTTCAGGCATTGAGATATTTGTAATAACGTTAATGATACTTGTCAGCTCTATAATGATGAACAACTGGATGAATAGGATGACATCTCTAAAATATCAGCCCTACCTTCTGCAGAAATTTGGGGATCTAAAACTATTTAATTTTTTTACTTTTAATATTATCTATAAAATAGAATACATTTTGATTGTTTATAATTCCATTAAAAATCAAACACCGCAATGATTAGAAAGAAAGTAATGTATTAGCTCACATTTAATTTAGCAGAATAGTTCGAATAATCATGCCAACAAGAACCGACACAAGTTATTGGTGCGTATGTGTTTATTCGAATATAATACGAGAGAGAGAGAGAGAGAGAGAGAGAGAGAGAGAGAGAGAGAAATATAAAAATTGCTTACTTAGAGGATAGTTTAATCGCTGTTTTTTATTATTCGTCTTGCTCTGATCATTTATTCGCTTCATCGTTTCAATTTTTGTGTATCATATTAATTTTGATGGACGTGAAGAATAGACGAGACGAGATAGTTGAAAATCTCGAATATTTTGACATGAATTTCGAGAAGTAAGAATTTCAGCTCGTCGAGACGTAAAAATGTTTTTATTTATTTGTTCTTGACGAGAAATTTCGATATCAGCATTTTCTCGTCTCGTCTCGTCTTGCTTAGATTCTAAGGACTTCAAAGTCTTAGTACTTTTTAAATATTAATTGTAGCGTATCGGTTATTAAGGATAATCGTTAAAATTCTTCGGAGAGTTAGCAGAACTCAATAAAATATCAGATTTAAAAAAAAAAAAAAGTTTTTTTTTAATTTTTTTTTTAATCTGTAATTCTGTTATGACTTCTGATAGATCCCCCCCTTCCCTCCTAAAAATTCTAACGATTACCCTTAATAATAAAATAACAGACCATCAAGAATAAAGTTTTTAGCGCCTTGAAATAGGAAAATTCGAAATCTGACACTTTGAAGTCCTAGAACTTTTTAAATATTTATTTTACCGCATCGATTATTAAGGACAATCATTAGAACTCTTTGAGGAACTACCAGAACTCATGCCAACGCTGAATTTCCGAAAAAATTTGTTGACTCTTCTGTGAACAGGGAAATATTCAAAAATTGAAACTTCAAAGCTCTAGAACTTTTTAGTTATGGATTTCAGTCATTGGTTATTAAGAGTAATTATTAAAACTGTTCGGGAGTCTACTACAGAACTTATAATAGAATTATGAATTTAAAAAAAAAAATTCTTTTTAATTTTTTTTGAAAAATTTTTTTCGGAAGTTCAGTATTCTATTGATTTCATCGATGCGCTGAAATCAATATCTAAAAACCTCTAGAACTTTGAAGTTTTAGATTTAAAATTTTTTTATTCCAAGGTTAGAACTTTTTTGTTTGCGATCATAGCTCTTTGATTATTAAGGATAGTTGTTAGAACTCTTTGGGGGAAGTATCAGAACTCATACCAGAATGCCGAAAATCTAAAAAAAACTGTAAAATAAAATTTTTTAAAAATTTATTTCGGAAATCCGGTATTTTCTTGAGAGTTACGGTAGCCCTCCAAAGAGTTCTATCTATTATTCTATTTGTATCGAGACGCTAAAGTAACAAATAAAAGAGTTATAGCCCTTCCAAGTTTCAATCGTGAAGTTGGTCCTCGATACTTCAAATATTTACCTTCAATCGACGAAACTCTTTTTAAAATTGATAAAGATTTTAGAACTCTTTGGGGAGTAACCAGAATTCTACTTATTTTTTTCAAATTTTGAAAAAGTGGAGTTAGCTTCATAGAGGTAATGTCTTTTTTAATTGTTATAAATTATTAAATACGAATATATGTAAAATTTTTTTTTAAATACCGTAAATTACTTAATTATTTAATTATTAATTAGCGCGAGTATGGTGTATGGAGCAGACAGCGCCTTGGTCTAATGTACTAGAGATCCCGGATTCGATTCCCGGCAGAAAGAAAAAATTTTCATACTCGTAGCTCCTCTCGGAAGGCAATAGCAAACCACAGAGTAGTATACTTGCCCAGGAAACCTCCCTACCAAAAATTGCCTTTCGTAATCGGTATTTAAACTGTAGGTCCCTATATCCATTGTGTATGATCAGTGTGCGCGCAAAGGTATATGAGAGGGAGGCGCCTATGCATTGAGATAGCATACCATATGGTATTTGAAGAAGAAATTATTTAAAATATTTTTGTATGAGTAAATTAATATAAATTATATATAAGATAAATAATAAAACATATCTCTAAAAATTATAGCTACACACATCTGCGAAGATATTTTTTCGATTTATATTAATGAATGTGTATAATATGCGTGCATGCATATGCGTGTGCATATTTATATAAATATAATTATAATAAATATGATAACATATATTAAGAAGCAAATATTTTACATACACACATACACGCGCGCGCACGCACGCGCGCGCGCACACACACACACACACACACACACACAAAACGAACAAATGTATTTTATAGTTAACATATCGTTTTTTTTTTTTCAGACTTATATCTTTTGCTGAATTTCAAGCATTTGAGGGTCTTCTCTGTGTACCAGATGCTTTATATAAAACAGCTTTTCAACTCTTTGATACTAATGGAAATGGAATGGTTGCATTTGGTAAGGACCGAAGAAATTCTTTTTTCGAAATAATTTCTTTATATGAAATAATTTCTATATCTTTTATATGGACATATTATTATATTATTACCAATTTACAGACGAGTTCGCTGAGGTGATGCGAAAAACTGTACTGCATCAAAAAATGCCCTTTAATATGGACAGTAGTTTTATCAAACTCTATTTTGGAAAGGATAAAAGTAGACTAATCAACTACGCAGAGTTTAGTCAGTTTTTGCATGTGAGTATCATATTTTGTTGCACGCTTAATTGTTGATTTGCTTGTTATTCTTACTCAAGAAATAAGCCAAGTATGACGTAACGAGTAACAAAGATTATGAATTACATATAACGCCGTATGTTTTTTACATATATTTAATATGTATGTACACAATTTGACTGAGGTATCTTGAAAAGTCATAAAATAACATTTCTTATTTCGAAATATTTTCCATATATTATATTTAAAAAAATGTATTCCTTATACATACAGAAAATAGTTATAGTTTTTAAAAAGCGATTCTTAAATATGATATAAATTGAAACAGGTTAGTGATAAAATTTTGTATTAAAAATTTTTATCTTTAGGATTTTCATGAAGAATATGCAACAGAAGCTTTTAAGAAATTTGATAAAGATGGTGCAGGTTTCATTTCCGCATTAGACTTCCAAGACATCATGCTCAGTATTAAGAGTCATTTACTCACAAAAGATGTGAGGGATAATCTAATTGCTGTAAGTAGTATTATTTCTAAAGAGGTGATAGAAAATTTTGTAATTGACAACTAAATGTTTTATACTATACATTTTAACCACAATTTGTGTGAAAATAAGGATAAGAACAAATTATTTAAAGTACATGTATTTAATACATGTATGGAACGTTCACTAATTACAAATTAATATTTATTAATCTTTAATTTTGTATCATTTTAATGTAAAGTAGTATTGAACTTTATTTGAATGTATAGTACCACATAATGAGCTGTATTTTCATACATCGCAGGCAGTTGGTGCCGGTCAAAGCGGAAGAAAAGTTAGTTTTCCATATTTTATGGCATTTAATTCTCTTTTAAATAATATGGAACTTATTAAACGTATCTACTTAAATGCAACCAATGGTCACAGATATCAAGAAGTTACCAAAGGTATAGTGGAGAAAAATGTGTAAATGGATATATATTAAAAAGTTTTTTTCTTGCTGTTAATATAGAAATCATATGAGGAAAAAATAATTTATCTTTTATTTTAATAATATAATCCATATATAGTAAATACATTTAATCAATCAATTGCTTTTACATTAATTTTCATCAACATAATGTTCAGTACATAATCAGTATCTATAGATTAATTAATTGATATTAATAGATTTTATCGTCAGTATTTAAGCATTATAACTTTTTGCCAGAGGAATTTCTTTATTCTGCACAAATGATGTCCCAGATAACTCCGTTGGAAGTAGACATTTTATTTCACCTTTGCGATTTACTTCATCAAACTGGGTGAGTATTTTTGACATTGAAATTGATGTTAAAATATTTTTTCTTTTGTTGATTTATTGAAAAAAATATTACGGAGCAGTCACTTTAACATTGATCCTAACAATTGATACAAAATGTTCAGACTTTATTAATTAAAGACCGATCCACGCTGGTCAACAAGACAAATACAAAAAAGAGAACAAGTCACGTAAAACTATCGTTGCACCATCAAGCACATCGTCATCATCCAAATGTCAAGTATGTCTCGTTCTTGGCAATTAATGAAAGTTGATACTATTTTACGGAGTAATTCATTCCTAATAGCCAAGCTTACTATACAATGCTTAACTATATATTATTTTCTAATATTTAAATAATATTTCGTATACTGAAAACATTTATTTACGTGTTTACGCTGCCTGGATCAGACCTACGGAAGATGACGAAGCAGATTCGCGGCTTGGGTGCGTTTTGTATTACAGACCACGTGCTATAAATATATACCACGTGTGTGTACACACATATAAACACACACTCATATTTTCTCAGAGACTATGTTAGAAATACTACCTGAATAGCCCCATGTATTATTTTATCCTTGTTTAACATATAAATGTCCGAATGACTCGCGGAGACGTTCTCGCGAACGCGTTCACGCACTTCCGACCCGCAGAAATGACACGGATATAATAGAAAGAGCAAGAAGAGTTTATTGTGAAATAAACACAGAACACAGTCACACGTAAAGTTCAGAGCACACGAACGAAGAGAAGATAAGCGGATCGAGGCAGCGACGGCATGTTCTAATCTGCCGATCTTGTTAAATAACAGAGCCACGTGTCGCTGGGCAACGCGACTTTCAGGACTTCACGAGTAACAATCTACAGTGTTGGTACGGCACGGGCGTAACACTGCCCCCTTCTCTTAAATTGTCGTCTCGATGGTTTTTCTAAGAACGTTGGCCTCTTAAAGAAATTCGGAGTCCCTCCTGACCAATTTCTTGCTCCCTACTGTGCTGCTGCAACAGTTTTCTTGAGCTTAGATCTCCTTGAGACCCGACTTTCCTTTCGAAGTTTATTCTTGAGACCTTCTTCCTTTCCGGGCAGAACCCCTCTTCAGTTTCTACCCGGAGGATAGCTACTCCCCAATAGGACGAAACTCGCTCAAGCTTCCGTCTTCATGAAGGGAATGCCAAAATCCTCTTGCCTCTTCTTTAAAGCCTTACGTTCTTAGTTCTTCTTTTTTCGGAAAGGGGAGGGAGGACAAAAAAATGATGTACAATAGTATTTTTGCCCCCAATCCCCGCCTCGGCATTTGCCCTCCGTCCCACGGAAAAACCATGGTTCAAAAATCGTAGGCGAGGCGGTCTTCTATTTAAAAAAAAAAAAAAAAAAAACATCGAATGAAGCTATTCAAAGTTCGAACTCCAGATGATGAATCCGGAAAATAAATGTTGAAACATCGGATTACGCGACCTCATTGCTGACATCTTCGTCGTTCAAAATCGGCCTCCTTTTTCACGTCGTAAGAATATAAACTCTGAAACTAAGAAAGAAAAATAATACACAGATAAACAGATAAAAAAAAAGTATTATTCTCAACCCGCGTCAGGGCTCCGATTTGTTTACTTCTATTTATTAATTAATTTTCTCTAATCGTCTTTCTAAATAAGGCGCTAACCTATCCGAATGAACAATTTTATTTTTATATTTGACTTGCAGATACAGTATACAACATTGCTAAGTTTCTTAACTACAAAGTATGGTCCTTCCCAATTGCTCTGCAACTTGGGAGTTCTCCTTTTCTTTCTTCGGGGATTATATAACCACACTTTCTATCCCTTCTCAAAATAGATCTGTTTTACCAGGATCATACCACGTTTTTGTTCGTGAAGATTTGATATCTATTCGTTTTCTTACTCTTATATGAATTTCTTCCAGTTTCCTTTTTACTTTGCCCAAGTAATTTTCCGGAGAACCAATCTCAGTTTTTAGTAGATTACCGTGTAACAAATCAGTCGGTAGACGGAAAGCTTGAACAAAATAAATCTCCACTGAAGTCATTCCAGTAGTTTCGTGTTTGGATGATCTGTACGCCAACAGATATAATGGAATCCACCGATCTCAGTCTTTTCGATTTTTGGAGATGAATTTTGCCAAATAGTTCAAGATGGTTTGATGCTGACATTCTACCTGTCCGTCCGACTGTGGATACAAAGCGATTATCCTCGTTTTCTTCATCCCTAGTAAACGTGACAGTTCACGAAAAATTCTCGATTCGAAGTTCCTCCCCTGGTCAGTATGGACTTATAAAGGTACTCTGTACCTGGAAATAATTTGATTTAGAAAGATTTCTGCTATAGTTTTAGATTTGACATACTTTAGCGAGAAAGCTTCTACCAACTTAGTAAAACAGTCGACAGCGACGAGCAAATATCTATTTCCAGCAGAAGTTATTGGTAGTGGGCCGAGAACGTCCAATTGAACTCTTTCGAATGGAGCTCCCACATTATATCTGTAAAGGAGATTTTTCTTTACCGAGAGATTTTTTTAACTAAACAGATCTTGCACGTTTTATACTATACTTTCACATCCTATTTACATGTCGCCCAATAAAATCGCCTCCGTACTTTATCACGCGTTTTATTGATGCCAAAGTACCCATCTGCAGGAGAATTATATAGCTCTTCCAAAATTTGTGCTATGAGCTTTCTGAGCACAATTAATTGAAAGATCGTTTTTTTTTTTCAGATTAGGGGCCTCCCATTTCTTATAAAATATTCCGTTCTTAACTTCGAGAGAATCCCAATAGAATCAATACACTTTGGTAGAGATATCACTCGCCGCCATTTCTTGCCATATAGTCCCACGCCCGTTTCTTTTTTTGATAAAAATAAACAAATGCAGAGATCTTCCATTTGCTCTTTACGCCAATTTCCGTAGTTGTTTTCTACAAAAACCATTCTTCTAACATAACCATTCTTTCCTGCTTTGCGGCTTTTTTTAATTCCACGTTAGCACATTAGCGGCACTGATCACTCGCGCACGGCCGCCTCAACAATCCATCCGCGTCTTTATGAGAAAAACCTTTACAATAATCAACCTCAAAATCGTATTGTTGTAATCTTTCCATCTAACGCGCCAACTGTCCTTCTAGATCTTTAAACGACAATAGCTATTTGTGCGAATTTAATCGAAATTGTGATCCGTCCAAATTAGAAACTTACATCCATACAAATAATGATGGAAAGATTTCACTGATCGTGCTATGGCTAAAAGTTCACGCCGCGTAACGCAATAATTTCTTTCGGCTTTACTTAATGTTTGACTGAAATATGCAATCACTCTTTCTATATCTGTATCTAGAATAAATTCCCCTTCCGTTCCAGGGAATGCTACGAGGGCAAGTCAATAAGTTTTTAGAAAATCTGTCAGAGGGCACTCGCAGTGTCATGTCACATCACTTTTTGACAAGTAGCATCTTTCAGCTGATTACTGTCAAATTTTGAGCAAAATTCATCGCGTGGTTTCATTTCTATAGACGATTAAAGCGAACAACCTTTGTATTTTTTGCAAAATGGAAAAAAACGAATTTCGTGCAGTGATCAAACATCTACATATGAAAAGTTTAACGCCGAAAGAAATCAAAGCCGAGTTGGATAATATTTATAGCACATCTGCACCAGCTTTGCGACTGTATACAATTGGGTAAATGAATTTAAATGTGGTCGTACATCCACATATGATGCACCTTGTTCAGAACGTCCAATTGAGGCTGTTACGCCAGAAATCATCGATAAAATCCACGATATTGTTTTGACTGATCGATGAGTGAAAGTGTGTCGCGAGCTTGTTGAGGCCATAGGCATATTACATGGCGCAGTGATTTCAATTTTGTACGAACAATTGGGTATGAAAAAGCTATCGGCAAGATGGGTGCCGCGTTTGCCCACTGTGGACCATAACCGCGACCGTGTGACGATTTCAAAACGTGCCCGGCACCGATGGCCAAATTCAACGGATTCCGTTACGAATTGTTTCCCCATCCAGCATATTCGCCAGATTTAGCCCCCTGCGACTATTTCCTGTTTTCAAGCCTAAAGAAATGGTTCAAAGGAAAGAGATTCACCACCAGAGAGCAGCTCATCGCCGAAACACAGGCTTATTTTGAAGGGTTGGACAAATCATATTATTCAGACGGCTTGATAAAGTTGGAGAATCATTGGCTCAAATGTATCGAGCTAAAAGGAGACTATGTTGAGAAATAAAAATAAATCGATCAAAAAAAATGTGTTTTACTATGTTTTTCTAAAAACTTATTGATTTGCTCTCATAATATTAGTGGAGAAGTTAAAGCTCGTTTTAAATCGTTAAAAGAACTTTGATGTTTTTTTTTCCCAAACTTAGTTTGATTTTCTGTTAGTACATACAGCGTAAATGGATTCTCTTCTTTGCCAACGAAGAGAATCCTTTCACGAATTTACGATAATATGAGCAAAATCCAAGGAAACTTTTTAAATATTTTTTATTTTGAGAGATTGGCCAGTCCTTCACAGCACTTATTTTCTCTGCATTTGTAGCAATTCCGCCGATGTGACCTAAATATTTAATTTTTTTCATTAAAGAAAACACATTTTTTTGGATTTATTTTTAAGTTTGCTTCCTTCAAACGATAGAAAATCTTTTCTAGGTTTAACAACAGTTTTTTTCAAATGTAGCGGAGGCATTACAAAACCGAAGGGCATAACTTTAAACTGTCACAAGCTGTTACCAATTGAAAAACCGTTTTTTTTTATCTTCTGAACGAATTTTAATTTGCTTTTCAAATCCAAAGTAAAAAACTAATTGTTATCTGATAGTTGGTCGAGTATGTCATCTATCCTTGGTAAGGGATAAGAGTCTTTTATCGTAATTGCGTTAATTTTGCGTTAATAATCTACATAGAACCTTATTATATCATTCTTCTTTTTAACTAGTACCTCTGACGAGATCCATGGACTGGTGGATTTCTTCTTTGTCTTTCCATTTCCACAATAATTTTATCCACCTCTTTTCTTATTTGCAAAGGGATACGACGAGGTACCTGCTTGATGGGAGAAAAATCTTTCACATTAATAACATGTTCTCCAAATTTATAATTCCCCGCAATAACATGAGAAAATACATCATAAAATTCATTCAGAAAGCCGGCAAAGTTTTTTTTTTCGAGATTTCCCAAACAGCGCTCTTCTCAAAAAGCGTCACCAAATTCGACGGAACTCCAGCAACTGCAATATTTTCTACGCGAGCGCATTTGAAATCAGTGTCAATATCAAAAACTGATCCGAGAAAAATACAATCAAAAATATTTTGCAAATTAAGTAATTTAAGAAAATTGACACTGAAAATACAATTATTATTTATTTCGGCTATTAACATTGGTATCTCAATACAGTAACCAAAGCATAAGCCATTCGAATGATAAATATTTTTCGGAAATTCTTTTATTTCAGTCGAGCCTTCCCCGTAAAACTCGACTATTCTCTGTTTTCCAATTTGCCAGGACACTCAGAACGCAAATGCCCCTCCTTTTCACATTCCCAACATTCTTTATTATTTCTATTCCCCTCAAAATTTTTATTCTTTGGAAATCTTTTAAATTTATTTTCATTAGATTTGTTTCCTTCTCTCTCCCTATTTTTTTCTTCAGTTTGACTCTTTTTCTTTTTAATAAAATCATTTCCTTATTTTTTTTTTTTGAAATTTAAATTATTTTCTTTTTTATGTTGAAAATTATTTTCTTGAATCAATTTAATTGCCTTCCCTCTTCTGATTGTTATCCTTAATAACGTTATTCCCTTCATTTGAAGAGCTCTTTGTACGAATCCATCGGAAACAAATTGTGCGCACGCG
Organism: Trachymyrmex septentrionalis; assembly: GCF_001594115.1. Classification (NCBI taxonomy): domain Eukaryota; kingdom Metazoa; phylum Arthropoda; class Insecta; order Hymenoptera; family Formicidae; genus Trachymyrmex; species Trachymyrmex septentrionalis. The sequence continues at coordinate 30,380 of NW_017304684.1, forward strand.
ATTTTATCGCGAATCGGGACACTCTGGATATGCTAACTGTGATAGTCTTTCTATGTCAGAACCCAAAAAGGCGATATTTTCTCCGAATTTTTGTTTTCTATTAGTATAATAAATTGCGAATAATAGTTTTGTAACGAATGCGTCTTTCCGAAACACATCTCCAATTTCGATTTTAATTCTTGGAATTGTAAGTTCTCTAAATTTTACATGCTTTCCAAAACTGTACGCGCTCGCAAATAACACGATACCAAGACAGCGGTCTTTGTTTCCTCTTCGCAATGGTTCGCGCGGGCGATGAAATTGAAATGCGTGAAAAACTCGCATAAGGGCGCGCCTCTCTGAAACAATCAACACTCCCGACCAAATGCGCGAACAATACACGATGAATAATAACGATGTAAAGACTCTTAAATGTAAACGTAAATAAACAAACAAATACACGGCGAAAGAAGAGTCAGTAGATTATAAAGAGAAAAACAAAACATTTAATTACTTAAAATTATTATGCGACGATACATGCGCAAATACGGAACGGCGTATATTAATGTGTAAATGTATAAACATGTGTAAAAATATAACAAGTTTCGGCTACAAGATTGAGCCCTCTTCAGATATAAAGCGCAAAAGAGAAATAGACGATAAGTGAAAATTAAGTAAAAAACAATTCATGTCGCAATTAACATTAGACGTGAAGAAGTAAAATTCAGATGGATCTTAAAAATACGATTGAGTAATCAAGGTGTCCATTGTCCAAGCACAGATCGCTAGACAAGACCGAAAAAAAAAGTTATGAGAAAAAAGACAGACTTTGACAATTAAAAACGCCGTTATACAGATAAAATTCCAAACTCACCAGCAAACCCGAACAAATCAAAATGATCCCCCGCTCATGCACAGGTGAACCATATGTAATCCGTAACACTCCGGCAATATTGTACATGCCAGAGCCAGACATGTCGGCGTTGCTCACGACGTGACCGCTCGCTTAAACGGAATATAACGCACTGAGAGAGGAGAGGAGACGGGCCGACAAAATCGAAAGTCATACTTTGTTTATTATCGGTATATACGCTTTGTGGAGACTTTCGGTGTCAGTTTGTAGATTCAAACTATTTTTTTGTTTTTTGATATGTATAATAACATTTCAAGGATCCTTGATGAAGAACCTTCTTACAGAAAGCGGCTAATCTTTGAAATGTTACATATCAAAAAACAAAAAAATAGTTTGAATCTACAAACTGACACCGAAAGTCTCCACAAAGCGTATATACCGATAATAAACAAAGTATGACTTTCGATTTTGTCGGCCCGTCTCCTCTCCTCTCTCAGTGCGTTATATTCCGTTTAAGCGAGCGGTCACGTCGTGAGCAACGCCGACATGTCTGGCTCTGGCATGTACAATATTGCCGGAGTGTTACGGATTACATATGGTTCACCTGTGCATGAGCGGGGGATCATTTTGATTTGTTCGGGTTTGCTGGTGAGTTTGGAATTTTATCTGTATAACGGCGTTTTTAATTGTCAAAGTCTGTCTTTTTTCTCATAACTTTTTTTTTCGGTCTTGTCTAGCGATCTGTGCTTGGACAATGGACACCTTGATTACTCAATCGTATTTTTAAGATCCATCTGAATTTTACTTCTTCACGTCTAATGTTAATTGCGACATGAATTGTTTTTTACTTAATTTTCACTTATCGTCTATTTCTCTTTTGCGCTTTATATCTGAAGAGGGCTCAATCTTGTAGCCGAAACTTGTTATATTTTTACACATGTTTATACATTTACACATTGATATACGCCGTTCCGTATTTGCGCATGTATCGTCGCATAATAATTTTAAGTAATTAAATGTTTTGTTTTTCTCTTTATAATCTACTGACTCTTCTTTCGCCGTGTATTTGTTTGTTTATTTACGAATACACGATGATTCACAATATTTTTGCAATCGGCGACATTTACATCGGAGTTAATAAAGTTGGCAGCGCTTGCGATAGGATTCGTGCGATTGACAGTGCTCGCGACAGAATCAGGGAAATTGACGACACTCGCGACAGGATTGGCATGCATAATGTCACTCGCGGCAACAATGGAATAACCATCGACACGGGAGGGTGGATTATTATTAGAAATACTATCAGAGAGACTTAGCTGATTTGCAGGAATCCCTCGCAGTTTTTCCTGAAGCTGCACAATCTCGGTATCCCTTTGACGCAACGTCGCCGCAAATTCCTCCTGTCGTTACTGCTGTTGTGCAACCTCTGCGTCCCGCTGTCGCAACATCTCCATAAATTCGGCTTTTGTATGTTGTTCCTCACGCAGCTGTTGTACCTTTTGTAAGCTACAGCTTGAAGCGTTGATGCGACGGAAAAAGCTTCCTCTGAAGCGGCTTGCTGAACTGTCCGCTTCCGTCTTTTGCTCCAATTCTCGCTGTACTGTGCGTTTCTTACAGACTCTTCATTTGAGCTTTTTTCCTCGTAATGATTGACGAATCATTACACCCCGGACGAGCCCCCAAAATGTCCGAACGTCCGGTTCGCGAAGACGTTCTAGCGAACGCGTTCACGTACTCTCGGTCCGCAGAAATGAACAATACGGATCTAATAGAAAGAGCAAGAAGAGTTTATTGTAAAATGAACACAGAACACAGTCACACGTAAAGCTCAGAGTACATGAATGAAGAGAAGCTAAGTGGATCGAGAGACATGTCCAAGCGCAATGGCGGCTCACATCTAAATCTGCCGATCTTGTTAAATAACAAAGCCACGTGTCGCTGCAATGCGACTTTCAGGACTTCACGAGTGGCGATCTATGATGTCAGTACGGTAACGGTTCACGAGTGTAACAATATGATGATCAATAAGGATAAAATGATACATGAAGCCACTCGAGTGATATTTCTGAACGTAGCTTTACTTATTAACTCACAAGGGAACTGACTCTTATCGATTTTAATTTGGATATGTTGTAGAGCATGAAAAAATATTAGACCCATATTTTTTTTGTGCTTATCTCAAGAAGATGAAATACTCTCTCGAACCCTTACGGAAATGAATTATTAGTGAACCTATTTGTTTATTCAACCGTAGTTTTTTCGCGAACTATTGAGAAGAGCTACTATTAGATTATTGAGAAAACTATTCAGATAATTATTGGAAAAATTAATTCATTCAGTTTTATTATTATAAAATAAATATTAGTATTTAGCATCATATTCTAAAATACACACGACAAAAATATGATAAAAAAAAAGTTTTCTTCTGAATTTGGGAGAGCATCGTGAACCTAATTTCACGATGCTCTCAAGCTGTCACCTATCCAAAGCTGTACATCATCTAGTGCTTGACTTCTGCGATTGTATGGGAACTGCTTCTTCGATGATCCACGAATCGTGAATGTTTATAGATATACCCTGCTTAAAACTTTCGATTAAAAACCAGTTGAGAAAATTGGAATCTGTTTTAATCGGATTAATGCATCGGAAATTTCTGATATTCTAATCTATTTTTCTATTCATTTTTCAAATCGGAATGAATCGGAGTAAACTCAATGGGACTGTATTAATATATACCCATATAATACCAAGAAAGGGCTGAACAAGAATTAATAAGATATTTCATATTTCCTTCGAATAAAATTTAATAAGATATTTCATATTTCCTTCGAATACGATTTAATAGTTTTTATAGGATTGTGCTACCCAATAGGTTTTAATTGAACAAGTTGCTGATACCAAATCCAATGGGAATTAACCAGTGAATTTCTGATTAAAACAAGTAAAATTGGAATTTGTTTTAATTAATGCATCGAAAATTTCCAACGTTTTCCTATTCATTTTTCAAATCGAAATGGATCAGAGACTCAATGGGATTGTATTGGCATACATCCATGTATGCAAGAAAGCGCTGAACAAGAATTAATAAAATATTTCACATTTCCTTTAAATAGGATTTAATAGTTTTTTCTTTTGGATTGCTTTCGAAGGGTTTTAATCGAACAAATTGCTGAAAATGCCAAATTCAATGAGAATTAACTAGTGAATTTACGTAATCCATCTTCTTTCGATGAAAATTATTCGACGTAATTAATGGGAGATTAATTTTTGTTAATGAATGGATTCAATGTGCTCAGCGAAAAAGGCAGCTTTACAACTGTTGTAAAATTCTTCAATGTATGATTGATTTATACATTTAGATGAAGAATTAAGGACAAGAACCAATCATAAATAATTTTACAATAATTTCAAACCTTCTTATTCTACTGAAGGCAAGGATTAAGAATTGAATATTGCACATTTATCTTTTAATAAATTTTAATTGGATAAACCGCTGATGTGCCAAATTCAACGGGAATAATTTTATGAAATAAATGCATGAATTTAATATACATTAATTATTGCAGAAAATTTATTATTAATTAACTTTATGACTATTTAAGTAAATATAGAAACTGTTGGATTGTTGATTTAGTTACATAATTGTTGATTAAAGCACGATTGTATAACGTTACTTTTATTTTAAGTAAGGCTTAAAATTTTCTCAGTGTCTTTTTCGCTTTAAAACGAAACAGAATTTTAAGGGGATTTATCCAGTTAGGAGACCAAAGAAGACAAATCTTCGAATTTTTCATATTTTTTTATGTAAAAATATTAACAAATAGATAAGTTATAGCTAGTATCCGGAAAGTCGTTTTCCAAAACGTGTTTTGCGATGACCACTGCCACTCGGAACCAAGTTATCTGAAATGAAAAGATCCGATAGATTTAGTTAATATATGAATTTAGTTAGTCTTGAATCGATATTCCAAAAAATTGAAGTACAACAAAATAGCAGCTGTTCAAAGTTGATCTTTCAATTTTCATAAAAAAAAAACGAATATTTTTTGTTCATTAAAAAAAAAGAACGTATTGAAAAAATCCTACGATTAAAAACTAGATTTACATGTCTAAAAAGCATGTAAAATTTTAAATTGATTGGTGCTTTTAAGATATGTTTGTCACCGATTTTGAAAAGATTGTTTTGAGAAAAACGCTATTAAAGTTTCAAATACAGTTTACTACAAAATCAAAATTTTTCAACTTACACAATCATCTATTTCAGGACTATATTGTACGTCCTCTCTTGAAATTGATGCTCCTAAAATATTAATTTATTGTTATCGACGACGTATTCTTTTCTTCCGTGTACTATGTTGCGCGCGATAATTAGATATGTCTATGCGTTCGGCGTCTTCTCTATATCGTATATCTCCATGAAAATACAGCGGATTAACTTGAAATTTTCAGAGAATATTTCTAACTGAGTATACCCTCTTTAATCTCGCTTAAAGCTCAAGGTAACGTTAGTGCAATCGGGCCTAAGTTGAAGGAAAAATCAAAGTTCAATCACAAATAATAAAGAAATAGAAGTAAAATGTAAGAATTCTGTGTTTTAAAATTATATATATATAAGAACATCTTTTTACTTTGATAAATTGCAATCGCGCGAAAACGTATTAAAACTTATTCATTTAAAAAATATCAATTTCTCACTTATTTTGATTTGCCGTATGCAAATTTACTTATATATTTACCGATTGGTTCTTATTGAAATAAGAATCTGTGAGATTTCTGATAAAAATCTGTTAACGTTCAATCATTCAATAATACCCGATTGAATCTAATTCGGATTGTTAATGTGGATTTCCCACTCAATCCGATTCGCCAACTGGATTTGTTTGCCGATTACTTCCCATTCCAATAAAATCGGATTGATTTTTCATTTTGTAAATCAGTAATGTGCCTATGCATTCTTATTGAAAGTGCATTAAATGAAAATCCTACTAAAATTTTATTATTTTTGAATCATTATCAATAGGTTCTAATTTTGATTCCGATAGATTCTATTCATTCTATTGAATTTCTATCGGTTTTTACGTTTAAATAGTTTTAAATCGGAAATTTTAAGCAGAGTATAATTGTGACATATCTGATTAATAGATATTATTAAAAAGCTCACGTATAGTTAAAATATGTTGTAGTGATCATTACGGATAATCTGGTTTGAAAATCAATAATCATGCAATCAAAATTTGGAAAATGATTATTTTAAATAATCTGATTAGAAAATCAATAATCATTCCGTCAAAAACTATTGCGAAATGATTATTGCAAATAATCCGACTAGTGAAGTCAATAATCACTCCGTCAAAAACTATTGAGGAGTGATCATTATGAACAATACGATTATTATGTTATTATATATTATTTTTTTACATATTACTGTGTATTGTATTTCTTATAATTATTAAAATTTATATTTATTATATTTTATATTTTATTAAGTACAGATCCGTTCGTGTGTAAGTACAATACAGAAATGTAATAAATATAAATATAAATAATGTTAAAATTCCACGATTAAATTTTTCAGAAAAAGATATGATAACATTGTGCACTTTGGATACTATACCAGATCATTGTTATAAATAAATTATTAAAAATTTATTATATAGAAAGTGACTATACTTAGAGTGCCTAAAAAAACAGAGTCTGACCATCAATCCATGTTTTCGATTGATTCATGTTAACTTGCACTTACTATGGCAGCACGAATCACAATGTAAGAAAATGACATGCTTATTGAAAAATTTGTAGACATAAAATAACGCAAAATATTCTTTATTGATATATTTCATAATCATAAGTGTTATAATTGTAAAAAAATTATATAACATAGCTATGAAGAAATACAATTTGTTTAATAAAAATTTCAAATTTCAAATGAAAACATAGCTTCAAACAACGACACGGTCAGTATTAAATGTGTTGCGCGCACCTTGAAGAAAGGGAGAGTCGGTGGGAGAGTAATAAAAACGAAATGCGAAATCAAAACAGAAAAATCAGGCAGGCTTAACAAAAATTGGAGATGATACAACATCTAAGCCAAAACAAGACAAACACGTCTGTCCCGGTTTACTCTCGACACAGAATTAATTCCTAAGTACGAAAAAGTATAAAAGTATAAGCATTAAGAACGTATCTTCACCACTTTTATTTGACATTTAAGAACATGGCCTGATTCTGTTTTTCTAGGGCTCTTTTCTCTCTCCTATTACTGCTCGAGGCTCAGCGGTCTAGTTGTCGATTGCGCGTACGACGTTGTGGCTCAGGAGCGTGTGCCTAGGCACTATACCAGAAATATATTGGAAGCGTACCTTCCACCAAATCATTATTGAAATGTCTTTATTAAATAATTTATTTCTATTAACATTACAATTTTTTATTGTTAATTTATTCATTGTTCCTTAATGATATACTTATATCTTAACATGTTTTTCTACCTAAACTCTCTTTTGAAGATCACTCGGGGTTATGACCTTGGCCACATATGTCAAGGTCAAGGTCATCGGAGAGTGCTTTATAATAAATAATTATCTGGCGGAAGGTATGCTCTCAGTACATTTCTGGTATAGGCACATACTCCTGACCTACAACGTCGCGCGCGCGATCGGCAACTAGGCCATCAAGCTTTGAGTAGTAGTGGGAGAGACAGTATATATATTATATATTATAAACGTTTATTGCTTCCACAAAATTGTGCTTACATATAAATTTCCGCTTACATATAAATTTACATATAAATTTACATATAAATTTTCGACCCAGCGCTACACTTACACTTACACGGTTTACCAACTTGTATGTCGCTGGGGGAAAATCCTTAAACTTCCGTGTCCACGCTACCTACCTACCTAACTCTATCTCTCTCCCCCTCTCTCTCTCTCTCTTTCTCTCTCTCTCTCTCTCTCTCTC
>NW_017304684.1:39476-49540 GCF_001594115.1 Trachymyrmex septentrionalis
TGCCATAAAACTTCTCTATCTAATCTATCAAATGCGGCCTTCAGGTCTAAGAAAAATGCCCATACTTTCTTCCCTCTCCCTATTCTCTTTCCTACTAAATACTTTAACACTTTTACGTTTTCTATCGTCCCTCTTCCTCGTCTGAAACCTGCTTGCGAACGACTCCACCCCTCATTCTCGTCTAATTCCTTTATTATTCTTTCATTCACTGTATTAGCGCAGATCTTATACGCCGTGCTAGTCAGTGTTACCCCCCTATAATTCTCGACTATGTTCCTATTCCCCCTCTTCCATATAGGCACCACTACTCCCACTCTCCAACTATCGGGAAACCCATCCCCCCTCCATACACCGCTAATTACCTCACCTAACTTTAATCTAATTTTCCCGCCCCCATTCAGCCACGCTTCATTCTTTATTCCGTCTGCCCGGCCGCTTTTCCCATCTTTAACTTTTTCAACTCCCGCCTCATCTCCTCTTCGGTTAATTCCCCCATCTCATCTCTTTCTCTCCTAAAGCCCTCACCCCTTTCCTCTATTTTCCCTTCCACTCCTCCCAGCGTCACCATAAAATGTCTCACCCATTCATCCACTTTAATCTCTTTGCTAACCCCCACCTTCCTTTTTCTACCTTTTTTAATAAATTTCCAAGCTTGAGCCTCCGTCTTAATCTTCTCTATCTCTTCCTCTTCCCTCCCTTTCCATTCTACTAATTTTCTTTCACATAATGCCCTATACTCCCTTCTCTTATTAATATAATCCCGTTTTAATCTATCACTTCTATCCTCCTTATATCTTTTCCTAGCCCTATGCACTTCTCTTTTCTTATTTTTGCACTCAAGATCCCACCACGGAGACCACCCCGGCTCACTCTTTTTCTCCCATTCTTTCACCTTCACTGCGTTTCTTGCTGCGGCCTCTAATTCTCTCCATCCCTCTACTGCCCCCTCTCCCATCCACTCTACTCTCTCTAATCTACTCCTAAATTCCCTTATCCCTAATTCCGACCAATCCTGTACCCTCACAATCTCCTTTCCCTTCTCTACTCTCTCCAACTCAGGCCCCTCTAGCTCAACTACTAACGGCTGATGGTCCGACTCTATCCTATTCCCCACCTCAAAGCTATCTATCTTCCCCCACGCCACCCAATTAGTAAACCCAAAATCAATCACTGATTTTCCCTCAGCTTTTTCAAATGTCCACTCCCCCTCTTCGTCCCCTCGTTTCTCCCCGTTCAAGATGAGCCACCCTCTTTCCTCGACCAACTCTAACAAATCCCTTCCTTGTCTACTCACCACCCCATCCCTCGAACTTCTCTCACATATCACTACTTTCCCTTCCTCCTCCTCGTTTCCAAAACCTCCCTCTCTTCCTATCCTAGCATTGAAATCTCCTAACACCAACAAATTTTCCTCCTCCCTCTCTCCCACCAATTTCCTAATCTCCTCCAGACACTCTCTTTTCCCCTCCCTATTATATACCACCACCACCCTCCATATATCTCTCCCTAACACTAACGCTCTTTCTTGTACCCCTTCCCCCTCCCCTTCTCTCCCCTCTCTTTCTATTATCTCCTTCCTAACACCCGTAATAATCCCTCCCCTGGCTCTTCCCTTTTTCTTTTCTCTTTTCGCTGCTTGACACTTCCACCTCCATTCGCTTGGCATTTTGTCTTTCCAGATCTGCCAATCCTTACTGTCTATCCACGTTTCTGTCATCCCTATCACATCATATCCCTTGACAAACTCCCAAAAATCCGCATCTTTGTTCTTAATTCCCGCTACATTCCATACAACCCCCTTTACCTTCCCCTTCCCTTTTTCTACCCCGCCTTTTCTCTTCTCTACATTCCCTCTTATTCTCTCTCTCTCCCTTATCCCCTCTCCCTCCATTACATCCAAACTCACCAATTCCTCACTCCCCCTTTTCCCCCGCATTTTCCCACCCCCCCACCTGCCCCTTTTTATTCTTTTTACCTTTTCCTATCAACCTCCCACATTCCTCCCCCCAATCACCCTTAATTAATCTCCTTTCCCTCGACCCACTATTCCCTCTCCCCACGCCATCATTCTCCCTTCACATATTCATACTTTCCGTCCTCCAACCTTTCTCTTCCATTCTTTCATTCTCATCACACCATACAAATTCTCTTCCATTTACGAACCCTTTGCCATACCCCACTCTCACATTCATACCTTTCTTTCTTTCCTCCATTGCCCACTGTCTAATTTTTCTTTGCCTATCTCGCTCATACTTCGTCATGTCATCATCAATATACACCTTTGACCCTTTCAATTTGCTCTTTTTTATCATCACATTTCTTTTCTCATCCATACTCTCCATTTCCACCAAAATTTTCTTTTCACCCACTTTCCCCACATACACAGCCTCTTTCACACACGTAACATTCACACCTAACCCTTTCATTGTCTCGCACACAACTTTTTTCGCGTCCCCCTCTTTCTGCACAATTCCGCTAATAATTACATTTTTCTTCTTTTCTCTTCTTTCCCGCATCTCTTCTCTCTTCTTCATCATGTATATTTCTTTCTTCAGCTCTCTTGTTGTCTCGCCATATCTCTTCTTTCAAAGTCCTCGTTTTGCTTCTGCAATTCTCTCTTTAATTCCTCTTTATTCTCTTCCATCTTAGCCTTCAAGTCTTCTTTCATCTCATTCAGCATTTTCTGCATCATTTCCTTAAATTCATCCATCTTTTCAACCTTGTCGTCCAGACTTTCCTTTTCTCTCCTTACAGATTCCCTTTTCTTCTTTATCTCTTGCCGCCCTTTCTCACCGTCTTCTCCGCTGTCCTCTGCCTCGCTTTCTCTCGTCCTCTTCGAAAGCCACGACTCAACCGACGCTACGCTTACTCCACACCCTCTCCTCTCTCGCTTCAATTTATCCGCGTTTGATGGTCTGCCTCTCCTCAACTTACTCCCGGCTGTCACCTCTATCGCACCTTGGCCACTCACCTCTCGTGAATCAGCCGTCCCGACCTCCTTACCCTCACTCGCTTTACTACCTGACTGACTGTCCCCTGTCGAGCCCGACCTCAACCACGCGCAAATACTTTTATCACTCAGTGACTCTTGCGGCCTTTCCATTTAATTGCAATGTCCTGTTTGTTTTTGCGTACGATGTGCTTTTGCCCCTGGATCGTGTCTGGGCTAAATATCGATGCTTTATCCCGTGTTGTTGTATGGGCTTCACTTTCCTGTTTAGACTTTGCCCCTTTCTCCGACAGGCGGCGCCAGTTGATCGTGGTTGCTGCGGCCGGAGAAGCTGTTACCACTTCTCTAGATTTGGCAACCTTGCGTCTTATATTTGGTGCCGATAGCCCTCGTGGCGAATTTAGGTTATCTCGATTTTTTCTCTCTACACGTCGCAAAGGTACATACCTGGACTGTCTTCGCCGCCGTCCAGCTCAGTAATTCAAATTGCTCACCAGTCTCCTGCAAGCAGAAACAGCCCGAAGGCAGAAAGCGGCAGAAAATTCTCTATTTTTCCGAGCTGTCAAAATATTCCTTCTCACTCTTACTTACCGGAACCGGAACTCCTAGTGGGAGAGACAGTAGGTGGCGCCCGCAGGAATCGGCTCGAAATGTGCAGATTTTTGCGAGCATTGTTCTAGATAATTTAACTATACCAATCGATTGTATGAGAAAAATTATTAAGAAACATGTATATGTAACGCTTCTTTAAATTGTTCTTTGCTTATGTAAAAATTATTTGTTTATAACAATTAATTGTAAAATTTATTTTTGCAATGTACTTTTAACGTCAAAAATATTTTTTCATGGTCCTTATTTACAGTCATTTTTTGACAACCCAATCTACTCTTGACGATCTAGGCATGAACGGAAACGACTTTTCATAATTTATTTGTTTTTTTTTTTAATAAACATAAAAAAGCATGCTTCTTTAGTAATATTTCCCGTACAATTGATTGGTGTAATCAGAACTTCTCTCTATAATCAATTTTTAATAATTTGTTTATAACAATTTGTTGCAAAATTAATTTTTGCAACAAATTATTATAAACAAATATCTTTTATGCCGTTGTACAGAGCATCAGAAGCTATATAACTTTTATATTAGGTGTACAAAAAAGTTCTGAGCTTTAGATTTGATACAACCGAAATAACAATTTAAATTTTATATATCTTCCCGCCCTTTTGGGGTTTTAAAACAGTAACATTTAACCTCCTGAAATGCGATACGGTTTGGCGTTTGATGCACATAACCTCAAAAATCAGTAGTGTTCACGATGGCAATTACAAAAGAGCATATTCGATTTTCCATCCACTTCGCGTTTCATCTGAAGAAAAATGCTGCTGAAGCCACTGAAATGATTTGTGCTGCATATGGAGAGAACGCTGTAAGTCATGCAACATGCAAAAGGTGGTATCAAAAGTTTCGCCAAGGAGATTTCAGTCTTAAAGATGAATCGCGTGCTGGACGCCCTGAAAAGATTGAAACGGACGAATTGCAAGCACTGCTGGATATAAACTCTGCGCAAACTGAAAAGGAGCTTGCAGAACAGCTTGGCGTTACGCAGCAAGCCATTTCCGTACGATTACATACGATGGGAAAGGGAATTTTACAAAAAAAAGCTCAGAACTTTTTTGTACACCTAATATGAAACATTTTTGGATATACCTCATAGTTTAAAATATATTTAAGAAGAAATTTATTTTTTTGAAGAAATTTTACCCCCTAAACCTCGAGATAAACACAAGAAAAATATGAGTCTAATATTTTTCCATGCTTTACATCATATCCAAAGCTCATTAAAATCGATGAGTCATTCGACGTTCTCTGTCAGACTTATGTATGTATATATCTTAATATTTTTATTCAGATCTACTTTTTTGAATATCTTAGCACAATATGTAAATATTTGTAATGAGCACACTAATAAATTTTTTATCTTATTTATTAAAACAAATAAAATGTAAAGATACATGATGAATTATATTCAGGCAGAACTCTGTTTATAATAGTATGTACTGCTTCAGATAGTATTCTCGATAGTATTCTCATATTTTGTTTTATTTAATTTTTATCCTCCTTTTCTTTAATTCATATGCTTTATGATTACAATTTTGCTGTATCTTATATACAGGGTGTTTGAAAAGTAACAATAAATTTTTCATATGAGTAGAATGGATTAAACTTGACAAGGGAAAGTTCACAACTGTTCGGAACCTATTTGATTCTCCATGAGATATGTTGTTAAACATGAAAATTTAAGAGACATATTTTTTTATACGTGCACTAAGTCATGTATAAGGGGTGAAAAACCTTTAAAAAAAACGATATTTTTCTTTCAAGGTGAATATCGTCGAAAGTATAAAAGATAGAAAAAAATTTTTTAAACAAAAGTTGTATGGTTCAAGAGTACTTTAAAGTTATAGATAAAAAAAATTTTGTTTATTTATTTGTTTAACAAAATACTTCCACCACTCATAATTTTCTTAAATTTTCAAATTTTTTTTATCAAATTAAGATTATTTTTTTACGAATTCAACCATGTAATAAAGTTATATTACAACATATCATTTTCGAAAATTAATTATTAACGCTTCCGTATGTAATCCATGCTCATAAGTAATTGTCATTGGAATAGTAAAATATTATATATGAAAAGATGTCTTAAATAAAATTTGTATAGTTTTCTATATGCTTTATTATATATTTAAATTTTATATACAATATATTGTATATATATATATATATATATATATATATATATATTGTATATGTATGTATATGTATTTAGATTTACTAAATATATAATATTTTTAAGATATATATACAATATAAAGGGTGTCCCAAAATTAACGCAAGATTTGAATTAAATAGAAAACACAGTTTTTAGTCTTTTGATTGTTATTTTTTATTGAATCATAAAGTACATAAGATAGGGTTATTTGTGGAATAACACATCGGGCAAATGGCCTCCACGGCTTTGCATGCACATACGCACTCGTTTGTCGAAATTTTCCATGACCATTTTGCATAAATGTGGCTGAATTTCGTTGATGCAGCGTTGAATCTCCTCCTTTAATGTACGGGTGGTTGTGGGCTTGTTGACATAGACCTGTGATTTCAAATAACCCCATAAAAAGAAATCTAATGGTGTTAAATCACAAGATCTAGGGGGCGATTTTGGCGATTAACAAAGCCATCAAGGTGAAAATGTGCTTCATCGTTTAGGATGATTTTGCTTGAAAAATCAGCATCCATTTGTTGATGTTCAATAATCCATTTTCACGCTCCATTTTCACTAACCCTAAACTGTCAGCTGTTAAATTGTTTTTTTTTTGGGTTGCCAACACTTTACTGCACAAATGGCGGCAAATTCAAATCTTGCGTTAATTTTGGGACACCCTTTATATTAACCCTGTTATTATTTCTTTGATATTTGTGCCTAAATTTTAAACAAAATTGTGTAAGGTTCATAACATTTTATCGTAAGATTTATAAGAATTTTGAAGTGTTTATACCTTTATATGATATTTTTACAGACAACTTTTTACTAGCCATAAGATTTACAAGAAATCGTAAATATTTACGAATAATCTTACGTCTTACGATACATACGCATAGAATTAGAATATTGGTTATAAGTTCTTACGAGTTTTACGAGAACAATTTATGAATCTTACGATTCTGCCTAGAATTGACTTATTAATTTCTTTTACAAATAAAATTTAAAAATAATTTTATTCCAAATCCATTCTTTTATTATAAAATTATTATGAGATTGAATCTTAAAAAAATAAATTTTTTTAAAATTGTTGCGTTTAAAAATTCATTGAATTATTAAAAAATGTATATTTAATAACTATATTTAATATTGTATAATATATATATATATAATATATATATATATAAAGTATATTTAAATTGTTAGAAAATCTCGCGTCTGAATCGTCATGTGTAATGACATATAAGAAATAACCTTCTAAATCACATATCACGTATTGACAGAGTCGTGACATATTTTTCAAAGAAAAGATAAGTTTCTTGGAATAGATGATAGGAATAACTATGAACATATTATTTACTTATCATTTATATAATAATTTCTAAATGTACTTAATAATGAAATAATTTCTAAATGTTTATATACAATAAAATTATATTGTGTGTCGTTTACTCATTATATTCATTACAATAATGATATTTGATGAAAAAATATTTTAAACGTAATAATTTCTTGCATTATGAACATACTACAGCTATATTATTGCGACCTTCGATATCACACGTTGTGACGTTGAACTTTCGTCGAAATTAAATTCTTCTGGTCTTTTGTTTGTATAGCCACTTTTAAACCACGAATATTTAAATAAGTTGTGATATCGCGGAGATGTCAATTGATTATGTATCAGAGATTGTAATTTTATTACATTATTTCTTTCAATGTAAATTTATATTACTTTCCAATAATAAAACAATATCTGAAAATTTTTTAACAAAATTTGTCCAAATTCTAAATCCGTAAACATCTAATGGTTGTATTTTTCCTATAATGCCTTTCGATATAATCATAGTAATAATATTGGGAGTATAAATAAGTTTCCGCCGTTTGACAAACAATGGCGCTACCAGTATGTTATAGTTAAAATTGTCAGCTGTAAAACTTCATATCGTAAGGTTGGACATCTGGCAAGAACATAACCTTGAAATATTAGCGATTTTGCATCAGCATCTTATATCTTTTTTCGTGCGAAAATGTCGAGTTTTGAGCCGAATAAGCATCATTTGCGGGAGCTTTTGATTTACTTCTTTAATTTGAAGAAATCTGCAGCTGAGGCGCATCGATTGCTTGTAGAAGCATATGGTGAGGCTGCCTTAAGTGAGAGAAGTTGCCGTGAGTGGTTTCAAAAGTTTAAGAACGGTGAATTTGAGGTCGAAGACAAAGAACGTAGCGGAAAGCCGAAAGTGTACGAAGACGCGGATTTGGAAGCATTATTGGATGAAGATTCGTGCCAAACGCAAGAAGCACTTGCACTTACATTAGGAGTGACTCAACCAGCAATTTCACATCGCTTAAAATCGTTGGGAATGATTCAAAAGCAAGGAAATTGGGTTCCATATGAACTGAAGCCGAGAAACGTTGAACGCCGATTTTTCACATGTGAAATGCTGCTTGCCAGGCATAAACGAAAGGGTTTTTTGCACCGTGTAGTCACTGGTGATGAAAAATGGATCCACTACGATAACCCACCAAAGAAGAAATCATGGGGACCACCTGGCCATGCTTCAACATTGACAGCCAAGCCGAACATTCATGGGAAAAAGCTCATGTTGTGTATTTGGTGGGATCAGCTAGATGTCGTTTATTATGAGTTGCTCAAACCGAACGAAACCATTACTGGGGCTCTCTACCGAACACAATTGATGAGATTGAGCCGAGCACTCAAGGAAAAACGCGCCCACTACTACTCCAGACACGACAAAGTTATTCTTCTGCATGATAATGCTCGTCCACATGTTGTGGCGCGGTCAAAATCTACTTGGAAACACTCAATTGGGAAGTTTTACCCCACCCGCCGTATTCACCAGACATTGCTCCTTCTGATTACTACCTGTTTCGATCGATGGCGCATGGCCTGTCTGAGCAACACTTCACATCATATGAAGATACCAAAAATTGGGTCGATTCGTGGATAGCTTCAAAAGATGAAGCGTTTTTCCGACGCGGTATCCGTATGCTGCCAGAAAGATGGGAAAAAGTAGTGGCTAGCGATGGACAATACTTCGAATAAAACATTAGGTACCGTTCTTTCACAATAAATGCCCAATTTTTGATAAAAAACGGCGGAAACTTATTTATACTCCTAATAGGACGGCCAACACTCGAGCGACAGCGGCGGCGGTGCGCAGGGAGGGGAAAGAAGCGCTCATTGCCTGGCACAGCCTGGCATGGCGGTCCTATGTGTCTCGAGACACCCTCTATATGAACTTATATTACCGCACAGTTATTCCTATCATTTATTCCAAGAAACTTATCTTTTCTTTGAAAAATATGTCACGATTCTGAAACGTGATACGTGATTTAGAAAGTTATTTCTTATATCTCATTACACATGACTATTCAGAGATTTTTTAACAATTTAAATATACTTTGTACACACATAGTTATTAAATATATATTTTCTAACAATTCAATGTATTTTTAAATGAAATAATTTTTTAAAAATTTATTTTTTGAAGATACAATCTTATACAATAATTGTATTATAAAAGAATGAATTTGGAATAAAATTATTTTTAATTTTTATTTATAGAAGAAATTAATAGATCAATTCTAAGCAGAATCATAGGACTCATAACTTGTTCTCGTAAAACTCGTAAAAATTTATAACCAATATTCTAATTTTATGCGTATGTATCGTAAGACGTAAGATTATTCGTAAATATTTATGATTTCTTGTAAATCTTATGGCTAGTAAAAAGCTGTCTGTAAAATGAAAAATATCATATAAAGGTATAAACACTTCAAAATTCTTACAAATCTTACGAGAATAAGTTAAGAACCTTACAATTTTGTTTAGAATTTAGACATAAATGTCAAAAAAATAATAACAGAGTTAATATGTATATATACCTTAAAAATATTATATATTTAGAAAATCCAAAAATACATACACATACATATGCATATTTTATATAAAATATATATATAATAAAGCATATAGAAAACTATATTTTATTTAAAACATCTTTTCAAGTTTTCATACATTTTACTGTCCCGACGACAATTACTTACGTATATGAGCATGGATTACGTACGAGGTCTGGCTATTAAATAATGAGACTGCTTATGAAAAAGAGTTATATTTTAAAAATTATTCTACAATTGAATGCTCCCCTTCAATGTACTCCCCTCCCCTCGTCACACACCGTTCCATTCGTTTTTTCCATTGGTCAAAGCAATGCTGGAAGTCTTCTTTTGTAAGAGCATTTAGGAGCTCCGCCGATTTTCGCTTCACCTTTTCCATCGACTCGAACCGGGTTCCTTTTAAGGCAGACTTGATCTTCGGAAACAGG
>NW_017304684.1:49640-51072 GCF_001594115.1 Trachymyrmex septentrionalis
CCTTACAGTCCACTTCATCAGGGCGAAGAGCCTGATACTGAGCTGTTCCTCCGGAACGTTTCTTTTTATATGCTACTTGTTGGAGTGGAGGAAAAGAAGAGAATTGTGGAGGAGGGGAGGGAGGAAGAGGAGAGGGGGGATTGGTCAGTCTTCAATAACCGGGAGAATGGTTTTCAAACCATTCTACAAGGTTCACAAAACGTTGGCATTTCAAGAATGGATCTGGACACGGAGGAAACCCGCGAAACGCATAACTTTTACATCTTAAAAATATTATATATTTAAAAAATCTAAATACATATACATATATATATTGTATATAAAATTTAAATACATATATAATATAGCATATAGAAAAGTATACAAATTTTACTTAAGACATCTTTTTAAGTTTTCATATATTTTATTGTTCCGACGACAATTACTTACGCATATGAGCATGGATTGCGTATATACGGAAGCATTAATAATTAATTCTCGAAAATGGTATGTTGTAATATAACTTTATTACATATGATTAAATTCGTAAAAAAATAATCTTTAATTTGATAAAAAAAATTTGAAAATTTAAGGAAATAACGGGTGGTAGAAGTATTTTGTAAAAAAAAAATAAACAAAATTTTTTTTATCTATAACTTTAAACTTTACTCTTGAAACCATACAACTTTTGTTTAAAAAATTTTTTTCTATCTTTTATACTTTCGACGATATTCACCTTGAAAGAAAAATATCGTTTTTTTTAAAGGTTTTTCACCCCTTATACATGACTTAGTGCACGTATAAAAAAATATGTCTCTTAAATTTTCATGTTTAACAACATATCTCATGGAGAATCAAATAGGTTCCGGACAGTTGAACCTTCTTTTGTGAGAAGAAAAGTCCTCTATCATTTTACAATTTCCGCGATGGTTAACAAGTTATTAATTTATGAAAATAATCAAATTCATCTAGTCTACCGCCAAATGCAAGCTCGCTACAGGATAGGACCGCCTAGGACGGTGAGGCACACGTTTGCCATCGCTAAGCACATAATAGCTGCGTCCAGCAGAGAAAGCAGCTTTGCAACTTCTTTAATATGATTGGTCTTGTCCTTAGTTCCTCATTGGATCTAAATGTATAATATAAAGCAATCATATTCGAGAATTTTACATAGTACAAAGCTGCTTTCTCTGGTGAACGCAGTCTAGCGACGATAATTTATGAACAACGTGCTTAACGAACGTGCGCTTCATCGTGCTAAGCGATCCTACCTTGTCGCGCGCTTGCATTTGGGACGAATTTGATTATTTTTATAAATTAACTTGTTAACTATCGCAGAAATTGTAAAATGGGATTTTTAGAGAACTTTTCCTGTCAGTTTAGTTCATGCTGCCTATATGCGAAAGATTTATCGATACTTTTCAAACACCTTATATACATATATATATATATA
>NW_017304684.1:51189-52946 GCF_001594115.1 Trachymyrmex septentrionalis
GCCATTTCTTCATATTGGGGAACAAATAGTAGTCCGAGGGAGCCAAGTCTGGAGAGTAGGGGGGATGTGAGACGAGTTGGAACCCTAATTCCATTAATTTTGCGACCACAACTGCTGAGGTGTGAGCTGGTGCGTTATCGTGAAAATCACTCGACTTCCTCGATTCAAATGAATGCCAAACACAAACAAATAGACCGATCTGGCTGTAACTTGGTGTGTGTTCCTCCAAGAGATGCTACTAACTAAATCTAACCTTGATACGCGCCAGTAGTGCCATCTCTCTGTCTTTGCACGGACTTTTCAAACGACCCTCGTATATATGTGTATATACATATATGTATACTGAGTGTCTGATACTACCCGTACACCCCTTTTATCTCGGAAACAGAGTATTTTAGAAAAAAACGTTTCCAATAAAAGTTGTGTGGTTTGGAAGTGTACATAGGATGGTATCATTGATTTGATCTTGAATAGTCGTTTGAAAGTCTTATAAAAGTCATATTGATTTTTCCAAATGGTAAACCTTATTTTTCATTGCATGTTCTTATAGCTTATCTCGAAAGCTTTCCAAAACACTACAATCAAATATTTTTTTATTAAGAACTTTTGGAGTTCTAAGACTTGAAAGTTTCAACATTTTGACAAAATATAAAATATCTTATAAAACAATAATCTCCAATGGCCTTGATAAATGTCATTCAGAACCTGATCCAGAACAAAAGTCAAGAGGTTTTAACTATCGAACACATTGCATATGCTAATGCCGGCAGTACTATACATTCAAGGTTTATAACTCAAAAAGTTCTTAATAAAAAGATATGTGAGTATGTGTATGCATATACATATATATCTTAAATGTATACCAAGTGTTTGAGACCACCCCTTTCATCTCAGAAAGAGAGTATTTTAGAAAAAAACTTTTTAGATAAAAGTTATGGTTTTGAGATAAAAGTTATGGTTTTGAGATATACATAAGATGATGTTATCGGTTTGACCTTAAATAATCGTTTGAAAGTCATATGAAGGTTACGTTGATTTTTATAAATGATACACTCCATTGTTCATTCCATATTCTTATAGCTTATCTCGAGAGCTTTCCAAAACACTATCATCAACACTATAAAACAACTATATAATCAACTATTTTTTCATTAAGAACTTTTTGAGTTATAAGACTTGAAAGTTTGAACATTTTGACAAAATATAAATATCTTATAAAACAATAACTTCCAATGGCCTTGATCTTGATAAATGCCATCCAAAACATAATTCTGAACAACATTCAAGAAATTTTAGCCATCAGTCGGACGCGTTGCATAATGCTAATGCTGGCAGTACTAAGTAACATTCAAAGTTTATAACTCAAAAAGTTTTTAATGAAAAAATATTTGATTATAGTATTTTGAAAGCTCTCGAGATAAGCTACAAGAATATGCAATGAAAAATGAAGTATACCATTTATAAAAATCAACGTGACCTTCATATGATTTTCAAATGACTATTCATGATCAAACCAATGATATCATCTTATGTACACCTCGAAACCATACAACTTTTATCTGAACTTTTTTTTTCTAAAATACTCTCTTTCCGAAATAAAGGGGTGTACGGGTGGTCTAAAACACTCAGTATATTTAAGATATATATGTATATGTATACATACACATATATATGTATATGTGTGTGTATGTACACATATATATATGTGTGTACGTATGTATATATATATATATATATATATATATATATATATATAT